>NW_024723481.1:0-16464 GCF_018991925.1 Homarus americanus
AGGTTGCTGCATTCTTCGCGGGATTTCATCTTTTCCAATTTCGTAGAAGTGACAATGGAGGAAGAATTTCTTGAGATTCCGAAAGAAATACTGTATTTTCTTGAGTCAGAGTATCTTCATATTGACTCTGAGTTTCAGGTAAAATAATTTTTTTTATTTAATATTACAAACTTTCAACTGACTTTATATAATAAAGTTTTAATCCCAAACTATCAAAATTAACTTTCTCTATTATTTATTGCAGGTATTCTCTGCTGCTATTAGATGGATTACACGAAGAACTAATAGATATGGTTGTTGGTATTTTGACATTTTAAAACGAATGAAATTATCTTTAATTTCAAGTAAACTAATAGAAAAATTAATTAATGAGTGCTCCTCTGATATTAGATTTAAGGTTAACCTTAAACAGCAGACAAACTTGGCGGCCAAAAGGGCAGCCTTATATGTCCAGCCAAGAATTTGTACTCGAAAGAAAATTTATGTCATAGGTGGATCAAAGAAAGAAAACTATTTCCAAAATAAATTTAAAAAAAGTGTCGAATGTTTTGATATCTTTAGGCAGATATGGTAGAAAGTTTGCCCCATGGTAATTGTGAGAAATTCACCAGGAATAGCAGTCTTACATAGAAAAATTTTCGTTGTTGGAGGGATTGGAAAGGAGAGTCAGATTTTGACGGATGGCGAAGTTTATGATCCACAGGAAGATTATTGGACTGGAATATCTTCTATGGTGATCCCACGGTGTAATTTTGGATTATGCGCTCATGGAGGTTATCTCTATGCCTTCGGTGGTTGGACGGGATCGGTTATGGAAAAAAGTATTGAAAGATATGACCCTATTACAGATGAGTGGAGATTATTAGAGTCAAATATGCCAGAAGGTAGATCCAAGTAAGTACAATAACAATTTTCAAATTGGATTTACTGACTAATAGTGTGAACACTGATAATAATGAGAAAATATAACAGTGCCTGTACTTTTGTTTTTTTTACAGCATGGGTATAGTAGAACATCAAGGTCTTATTTACATTGTTAGTGGATATATGAACTTTTACAACCCCATGCATGATCTTCTCTCATACAATCCTGTAACTGGGGAGTGGAGAGCGCTAGCAGGACGTGCTCCACCTCGCTACAACTACATGGGTGTTGCAGTTTTGAATAACTTTTTGTATTTAGTGGGTGGCCTTCTTTTTAATGAAGAAGCGGAAAAATCACTAGAAAGATATTCTTTTGAACAGGTAATATGCATGCTTATTATTATATACAATACAATTTGAATTACAGTAGTGAAAAGGGAGTAAAAATTGTATAACTCCCTTCTTTTCTCTTTCCCAAGACAACAATAATGATTTAAGTATATTGAAGAAGAATTTTTGTAATACTGTATGTAGTGTAATGAAAAGAGGGAGTAAAAATTGTATAACCTCCCCTCCCTTCTTTTCCTTCCACAGAACAAATGGTTTAAGTTTTCATCAATGAATTTTGATCGAAGTATCCCAGCAGTTGTTGCCACAAATTCTCTGTTATATGTCATAGGAGGTCACCGTCAAAATAACCTTAATAGATTGGTAAGAAAGGAAAAATGGCAATGGAAGAATGAAATGAATTAATTATATAGAATGAATTATATTACAATTTTAACCTCTAACTTTTTTTTTAGGTATCTGTCGCTAATGTGGAATATTTCGACCCTAAGAATAATAAGTGGATGAACTGTACATCACTCCCTGAGGGCCGGTCTTATTCTAGAGCAGTCTTAATTTGACTCCCTAAACCTTCCTCAAGACTGACATTATCTTCATATTTAATCCATTTAAAATAAAAAAGGTTTGCTTTCTATCTTTTAATTTAACTTACCTAACATGAAATTTGAAAGTATCCTTATAATTAGTATCTGAAGCTGCATGTGTGGAGCTTTCTCATCACGAGGAGGAGGAGAAGGAGGAGGAGGAGGAGGAGGAATGTAAATCTTATCCTAACTACCTGACGATATACATTTCCTCTGGCAGTCAGAAAAGTTATGTGATGTAGAAATATTATTAGCTGATGGATCAGTTGTGAAGGTGAGTAAGTGAAACATTTATCTGTGAGTGAAGAAACATTTAGGAGAAGTCAATGGAACATTGGTTAACAAAGTCTATCCAGTACAGTGGAAGAAATTATATATTAGAACTGCTCGTCGACTTCATATATACTGGTAAGGGAAAATATTTTAAGTTTTCATAGTTCTATGTAAAATTTTTGTTTTGTTGCAAATGAAATTTTGTTTTTTTAAAATACTTTAGGAAACATCGAGATAACAGTGGAAAACGCACAGGAGTTAATTGCGGCTGCGTAGTAGACTATAATCAATCAAATTTATCTACTCTTTTTTTGACATTTTGAAACAAGTGAAATTGTCTTTAATTCAAAGTAAACTACTAGAAAAATCAATTAATGAGTACTCTGACTCGGAAATAAAGCTTATCCTTAAAAACATACAGTAGCAGCAGCAGCAAAACTTTTGTCCAGCCAAGAATTTGTACTCGAAAGAAAATTTATGTTATAGGTGGAATTAGATACAGATCAAATGAGTATACATTGAAAAGTGTCGAATGTTTTGATACCTTTAGGCAGAAATGGAAGAAAGTTTGACCTATGAAAATTGGAAGAATTTCAGAATTTCGCCAGAAATAGCAGTCTGTCTTACATGGAAACATTTTCGTTGTTGGAGGGATTGGAGGGGACAGTCTGCAGATTTTGGCAGATGGCGAAGTTTATGATCCACAGGAAGATGATTGGACTGGGATATCTTCTATGGTGACCCCACGATGTCATTTTGGATTATGTGCTCATGAAGGTTACCTTTATGCCTTCGGTGGTAGGACGAAGGGATGTGATGACATATCCCCAAATATTGAAAGATATGATCCTTTTGCAGATGAGTGGAGATTATTAGAGTCAAATATGCCAAAAGTTATATCCCAGTAAGTACTGTTTACTGTTAAAAATCAATCATTTTCAAATAAATTTATCTGACTGATAGTGTGAATTACTGATAATGAGAAAATTTTGCAGTGGCCTGTACTGTTTTTTTTTTTTACAGAATGGGTATAGTAGAACATCAAGGTCTTATTTACATTGTTGGTGGATATAAGATCACTTTCGACCACCTGCAAAATCGTGATCTTCTCTCATACAATCCTGTGACTGGGGAGTAGAAGAATTTAGCACCAATAATAGGTCCATCTTCTTTACCAATAGGTGTTGTACTTTTGGATAACTTTTTTTACGTAGTAGGTGTAGGTGGTGGTATTCGGATTCGGGGCCTAAAATCAATGGAAAAATATTCTTTTGAACAGGTAAGATTATTTACCAGTGCTTATAAATTCTTATTATTTTGAATTACAATTATGACGAAGAATTGTAAGTAATTATATAACCTCTTCTGTTTCAGAACAAATGGTTTAAGTGTTCATCAATTTTTTGTCGAAATAGCCCAGCAGTTGTTGCCACAAATTCTCTGTTATATGTCATAGGCGGTGACTGTAGAAAAAGTGACATTGAGGTAAAGAAGAGATTGGTAAGGAAGAATAGAATGAAATGGATTAATGATTAATGATGGAAAACTGATATTAATATATACAATTTTTTAACTTTATTTTTTTTTAAAGGTATCTGTCGCTGTGGAGTATTTTGACCTTAAGAATAACAACAAGAGGAGAAACTGTACACCACTACTTGAGGGTCGGTCTGATGCTAAAGCAGTCACAATTTGACTGACTTTCTTTCTCTTCTCTCTCTCTTCTTGACACTTCCCCAAGCTCAAGAAGCTCAAGAATATCCAACAAAGAAACTTGCAGGTCCTCTTCTTCCTCTTCATCCTCAAACACACACTTAAAATAAAAATAAAAACTTAAATTAATGTATAGTTTTTACTACCTATCCCAGGCTGCTGTAGTTTAGTTTTGCTACTGTTTGGAGGTGAGGATGGAAGCATCACCACCACCACCTCTTACCTCCCCCTCTCTGTTAAAAATTACCAGATATCACCACTACCACTATTTACAAAAAACACTGGTGGGTTGTGTGGTTAGTGTTACATTAGTATTTGAGAATGGCGGCGACACGTGTGGAACTTTCTCATCACAAATTTAATCTATTTAAACTGCTCATAGAATTTATATATACTGGTGAGGATAATTTCGGAACAATCGAGATAACAAAGGAAAACATACAGGAGTTAATTGTGACTGCAAACATGATAGCAATACCCCAGGTTGTACGTATTTGTACAAACTTTCTCAGGAGAGAACTTCATCCATCCAATGCTTTAAGAATTTACAGGTACGTACAGTATAATAATTAATATTATTTTCTTGTTTTGATGTTTTTTATTTGTATCTGTACGTATACAATGCAGAATTTGAACTAAATCCCATTTTTTTTCTTTTTGTTGGGGGAACAGGTTTGCTGAGGCCCATAATTTAGTATCGTTGCTGCATTCTTCACGGGACTTCATCTTGACCAATTTCGTGGAAGTGACAAAGGAGCAGGGGGCTTGAAGAGAAACCTTCCTCAAGACTGACATTATCTTCATATTTAATCCATTTAAAATAAAAAAAAGCTTGCTTTCTATCTTTTTAACTTACCTAATATGAAATTTGAAAGTAATAAAGAACTGACCAAAGCTGTCTAACCGGCCAAGATTAGTTAGGATAAGTGTGTAGCTTAAAAAAAAGGCATCCAAAACATTAATTCAAAAGTTTTCTTTGAGCTGCTGTGACACAACTGGTGATAGCTAAGGTTGCTTATCACATACGTTACAGCAAAACTTTGCTTCCTTGTCATGTGACTTATGCTTAACTATAGTGAAAAAGAAGTAAAAAATTGTCATGTAGAGGGAGTATTTTGATCCTAAGGATAACAAATGAAGAAACTGTACACCCCTGAGGAACGGTCTGATGAGTAAAAAAGTGTATATTTTTTTGCTTTTTTTTATCCAGGTCTTCTTTAATGGGCCCCAGGGTTAATGGGGCCTCTAATCTTAATGGGCCCCAGTTTTAATGGGCACTCAACTAACTTAACACACAAATATTACATATTATTAAATTACCCCAACATACTGAAAGAAAGAGGCTGCTGGCTGTAGTTTAGTTTTGTTATTGTTTGAAGAAGCAACGGAAGCACCACCACCACCACCACCACGGGTATTACCAGATATCACCACACAACTAAAAACAAAACTGACAACTGGTTAGTATTACATTAGTATCTGAAGATGGCGGCTGCACATGTGGAGCTCTCTCATCACAAGGAGAAGGAGGAGAAGGAGAAAGAGGAGGAGGAGAAGGAGGAGGAAGAGGAATGTAAATCTTATCCGAACTACCTGCTAGACTACATACATTTCCTCTGGCAGTCACAAGAGTTATGTGATGTAGAAATATTATTAGCTGATGGATCAGTTGTGAAGGTGAGTAAGTGAAACATTTATCTGTGAGTGAAGAAACATTTACCTCCTACCTACATATCTTTCTCTGCCTGCCCTCCATCACCCACCCACCATTTACACACATATAGGGGGAGGGAAACTTAACTACACTGCCCACACTCACCGTCCGTTTAGGAGAAGTCAGTGGAACATGGTTAACAAAGTATATCCAGTACAGTAGAAGAAATTTCCCTGTTCCCCCAACTTCCCTTCTTCTCCGACACAAATAAAGAGTTGCTTATCCAACTTTCTTCGTCACGAGAGAATCAATGTTTCCAAGCAGTGATTTGATTTGGGCGGCTTGCTTCCTAGCAGTGGTTTGATTTGGGCGGCTTGCTTCCTAGCAGTGGTTTAATTTTGTTGTCTGTCCGTCCATAATTCTCTCACTTTTATGTAATCTGATGGGATTACATTTTATTCCACAGGCTCACCGTGTAATACTGTCAGCGGGAAGCAAATATTTTAAGACCATGTTTACGTGTGAATTTGCTGAGAAAACAACACAGTCAATAGAAATGAAGTTCATGAAACCCAATATATTACGACTGCTCGTCGACTTCATATATACTGGTAAGGGAAAATATTTTAAGTTTTCATAGTGCTATGCTGCTATCTATATGTAAAATTTTATTTTGTTGCAAATGAATAAATGAAATTTTTTTTTCTTTTTTTGTCAAAAACTTTAGGAAACATCGAGATAACAGTGGAAAATGCACAGGAGTTAATTGCGGCTGCGAACATGTTGATGATATCACGTGCTGTACTTGTTTGTATAGACTTTCTCAAGAGCGAACTTCATCCATCTAATGCTTTGGGAATTTACCGGTACGTGCAGTATAATAATAATAATTAATTATTTTCCAACTGTTTATATAATATGTATTTTTATCTGTCCTATACGTAATTTTTTTTTTTTTTTTTTAAACAGGTTTGCTGAGGCCCATAATTTAGTAAGGTTGCTGCATTCTTCCCGGGACTTCATCTTCTCCAATTTCGTAGAAGTGACAATGGAGCAAGAATTTCTTGAGATTCCGAAAGAAATTCTGCTGTATTTTTTGGATTCAGAGTATCTTCATATTGACTCTGAGTTTCAGGTAAAATGTAAATATTTTTTTTTTATTTAATATGTACAACTTTCAATTGACTTTTATTTACAAGATTATTAACCCGAATTTATCTTTCTATTATTTATTGCAGGTATTCTCTGCTGCTATCAGATGGATTACACAAGCACAAGATATAAATAATAGATATTGTTGTTGGAATTTTGACATTTTAAAACGACTGAAATTGCCTTTAATTTCAAGTAAACTAATAAAAAAAGCAATTAATGAGTGCTCCGCTGATATTAAATTGAAGGTTAACCTTAAAAAGCAGACAAACTTGGCTAAAAAGGAAGCAGCCTTTTCTGTCCAGCCAAGAATTTGTACTCGAAAGAAAATTTATCTCATAGGTGGATTCATGAAAGAACTCTATATATCAGATGGGTTTACATTTAAAAGTGTCGAATGTTTTGATATCTTTAGGCAGAAATGGCAGAAAGTTTGCCCTATGAAAATTGTGAGAAGTTCACCAGGAATAGCAGTCTTACATGGGAAAATTTTCGTTGTTGGAGGGAGTGGAGAGGACAGTCAGATTTGGGCAGATGGCGAAGTTTATGATCCACAGGAAGATTATTGGACTGGAATATCTTCTATGGTGATCCCACGGTCTGATTTTGGATTATGCGCTCATGGAGGTTTTCTCTATGCCTTCGGTGGTTGGACGGGATCGGTCATCGAAAAAAGTATTGAAAGATATGACCCTATTGCAGATGAGTGGACATTATTAGAGTCAAATATGCCAGAACGTAGATCCAAGTAAGTACAATAACAATTTTCAAATTGGATTTACTGACTGATAGTGTGAACTACTGATAATAATGAGAAAATGTAACAGTGCCTATACTTTTTTTTTTTTTTTACAGCATGGGTATAGTAGAACATCAAGGTCTTATTTACATTGTTAGTGGACGTATGGACTCTTATAACCCCTTTCATGAACTTCTCTCATACAATCCTGTAACTGGGGAGTGGAGAGATCTAGCAGCACTGAGTGCTCCACCTCGCTACAACTACATGGGTGTTGCAGTTTTGAATAACTTTTTGTATTTAGTGGGTGGTCTTTTTAATGAAGAAGGGGAAAAATCACTAGAAAGATATTCTTTTGAACAGGTAATGTGCATGCTTATAATTATATACAATACAATTTGAATTATAGTAGTGAAAAGGGAGTAAAAATTGTATAACTCCCTTCTTTTCTCTTTCCCAAGACAATAATCATAATTTAAGTAATATGGGAGAAGAATTTTTGTAATACTGTAGTGTAGTGAAAAAAGGAGTAAAAATTGTATAACCTCCCTTCTTTTCCTTTCCACAGAACGAATGGTTTAAGTGTTCATCAATGAATTTTTGGCGAAGTATCCCAGCAGTTGTTGCCACAAATTCTCTGTTATATATCATAGGTGGTCATCGTCCCAATGACCACCTTGAACTGGTAAGAAAGGAAGAATGGAAATGGAAGAATGAAATGAATAAATTATATTACAAATTTAACCACCTAACCACCTGTTTTTTTTTCTAAAGGTATCTGTCGCTAATGTGGAGTGTTTCGACCCTAAGACTAATAAGTGGATGAACTGTACATCACTTCCCGAGGGTCGGTCTAATGCTAGAGCAGTCTTACTTTAACTCCCTTCGACATCCCCAATCAAGAAAGCTTCCTTCAAGACTGACATTTGTCTCCTCCACATTTAATCCATTTTAAATAAAAAAAAAGCTTGTTTCCTATCTTTTTTAACTTACCCTAACATGAAATTTGAAAGTATTCTTATAAAGTATCCTTATGGATCAATGGTACCATTGTTTAATTTTGTCGAAATATCCCAGCAGTTGTTGCCACAAATCCTCTGTTATGTCATAGGCGGTTACGGTTATCATAACTTGGTAAGGAAGAATGGAAATAAGAATAAAATATATTAATAATTCCTAAATATTTTTATAATAATCCTTTATAATAAGTTTTAATCTAAAACCAGAGGATAAAAAGTGGAGAAACTGTACACCACTCCCTGAGGAACGGTCTAATGATGCTTTAGTAGTCTCAATTTGACTCGAAACCTTGAGTCTATCCCTCCTCCTAATCACAGCCTATTAACATAAAATGTACCGGGAACTTGATATATTAATGCTAGAGCAGTCTCAATTTACTCTCTTCTCTCCCAAACTGACAACTGGTTAGGTTAGTCTTACATTAGTATCTGAAGATGGCGGCTGCAAGTGTGGAGCTCTCTCATCACGAGGAGGAGGAGGAGGAGGAGGAGGAATGTAAATCTTATCCTAACTACCTACTAGACGATATACATTTCCTCTGGCAGTCAGAAAAGTTATGTGATGTAGAAATATTATTAGCTGATGGATCAGTTGTGAAGGTGAGTGAGTGAAACATTTATCTGTGAGTGAAGAAACATTTCTCTGCCTGCCCTCCATCACCCACCCATCATTTACACACCATATCGGGGGAGGGAAACTTAACTACACCGCCCACACTCACCCTCCATTCCTTATTGCCGCCCAGGAGAAGTCAGTGGAACATGATTAACAAAGTCTATCCAGTGCAGTGGAAGAAATTTCCCTGCTCTCCCCTAACTTCCTTTCTCCCCCGACACAAATAAAGAGCTGTTTATTCAACTTTCTTCGCACGATAGAATCAATGTTTCCTAGCAGTACTTTGATTTGGGCTTGCTTCCTAGCAGTGGTTTGATTTTGGTTTGCTTCCAAGTAATGGTTTGATTTTGTTGTCCGTCCGTCCATAATTCTCTCACTTTTATGTAACTTCACAAAACCTATGCTATGACAACGACTCTTCACCCAGACTTTTACGTCCCCTTAATGTATGTATAAAGGCAGTATGAACGAACGAACAAACTTGAAAAAATAAACGATGGGGATTACATTTTATTCCACAGGCTCACCGTGTAATACTGTCAATGGGAAGCGACTATTTTAAGACCATGTTTACGTGTGGATTTGCTGAGAAAACAACACAGTCAATAGAAATGAAGTTTATGAAACCCAATATATTACAACTGCTCGTCGACTTCATATATACTGGTAAGGGAAAATATTTTAAGTTTTCATAGTGCTATGCTGCTATCTATATGTAAAATTTTTATTTTGTTGCAAATGAATAAATGAAATTTTTTTTTCTTTTTTTGTAAAAATACTTTAGGAAACATCGAGATAACAGTGGAAAACGCACAGGAGTTAATTGTGGCTGCGAACATGCTGTTCATGCCCCGTGCTGTACTTGTTTGTACAGACTTTCTCAAGAGCGAACTTGATCCATCCAATGTTTGGGGAATTTACAGGTAACGAATTTTTATTTTGTAAATTTTTTTATTTTGTTCTGTTCTGTTTTAATTTGATTGATTCTGATTCGATCTAATCCGATTCTAGAGAGGATGTGTTCCTTTTTTTTTTTTTTACAGGTTTGCTCAGGCCCATTATTTAGTAAGCTTGTTGAATGGTTCGCGGGACTTCATCTTCTCCAATTTCGTAGAAGTGACAATGGAGCAAGAGTTTCTTGAGATTCCTAAAGAAACTCTACTATATTTTTTGGATTCGGAGTATCTTCATATTGACTCTGAGTTTCAGGTAAATATTAGATATTTTTCTTTTTATTTAATATTTATTTATTGAAATTTTTTTTTTTATTGCAGCTCTCACTTTCTTTTTCTTTTCTTTTGTTATATTGCAGGTATTCTCTGCTGCCATCAGATGGATTACACAAGAAATAACTGATAGACTTTGTTGGATTCTCGATATTTTAAAACGAGTGAAATTGTCTTTAATTTCAAGTAAACTAATAGAAAAATCAATTAATGAGTGCTCTGACATCAGATTGAAAGTTAACCTTAAACAGCAGATAAACTTGGCTAAAGAGGAAGCCTCCTTTTATGTCCAGCCAAGAATTTGTAACCGAAAGAAAATTTATGTCATAGGTGGATCAAGGAAAGAATTCAATATAATGTGGAATAGATCAGAGGAATATCTACTTAAAAGTATCGAATGTTTTGATACCTTTAGTCAGAAATGGCAAAAAGTTTGTCCTATGAAAATTGGGAGAATTTCACCAGGAATAGAAGTCTTACATGGAAAAATTTTCGTTGTTGGAGGGGTTGGAGAGATAGACGCTCAGATTTTGGCGGATGGCGAAGTTTATGATCCACAGGAAGATTATTGGACTGGAATATCTTCTATGGTAATCCCACGGTGTGATTTTGGATTATGCGCTTATGGTGGTTATCTCTATGCCTTCGGTGGTTGGACGGATTCAATGGAAATAGGAAAAAATATTGAAAGATATGACCCTATTACAGATGAGTGGAGATTATTAGAGTCAAATATGCCAGAAGCTAGATCCAAGTAAGTACAATAACCAGTACAATAACAATTTGGATTTACTGATAGTGTGAATTACTAATAATAATAATGAGAAAATGTCGCAGTGACCTGTACTGTTTTTTTTCCTTTTTTTTTTCTTTTTATAGCATGGGTATAGTAGAACATCGAGGTCTTATTTACATTATTGGTGGATATACGGACACTTACAATCCCCTGCATGATTTTCTCTCATACAATCCTGTAACTGGAGAGTGGAAGAATCTAACACCAATGCAAGGTCCACCGTCTAAGACGATAGGCGTTGCAGTTTTAGATAATTTTTTGTACGTAGTAGGTGATGGTATTCTGGATGAAAATTCAATGAAAAGATATTCTTTTGAGCAGGTAAGATTATTTACCAGTACTTAAAGTTTAATATTGTAACCAGGAAGTGGAAGAATTTTTGTAATACTTTAGGAACAAAGGGAAAAAATTGTATACCCCCCTCCCGCCCCCTTACTCTTGTTTTAACCTTTTTTCTTTTACTTTCCCACAGAACCAATGGTTTAAGTGTTCGTCTTCAGAGTATTTGGGTCGAAGTAGCCCAGCAGTTGTTGTCACAAATTCTCTGTTATATGTCATAGGCGGTTACTGGAGTGGTTTGAATGGAATTGGAATGGTAAGGAAAGAAGATTAAAAGAATGATTAATATAAAATGATAAATATTGATAATAATATTGATAACTTTTTTTTTCTTTTTAGATTTCTCTCGCTAATGTGGAGTATTTCGACCCTAAGAATAACAAGTGGATAAGCTGTACACCACTCCCTGAAAGTCGGACTAATGCTATAGCAGTCTTAATTTGACTACTCGAAACTTTGAAAACCTATATACTGATGTCCTCCTCCTCCTCCTTCATCCTCACTCATTCTTATTTTAGTAAATAAAAAGCAAATAAATAAATGTATAGTTTTTTACTACCCTATATGATATAAAATTGTATTATTCTTTGTAAACTCTACCCAACCTATCCCAACATACTGCCAACTACCTGCTAGGTCACATTGCAAATTAGCCAATCGAGAAAACAAAAATACTCAGTTTTTCACATTGCAGTATGTGATAAAAAAACAATGCATAAAATAATTTTAATAGTGTTTATTTGGTTCGGTTAAAATAATAACAATGTGCAAAAAGAAATTAAATCTTTTCCATTCCATACATTAAAGGAAATTTGAACATTTCATCCGGAATACTTTATTTTTTCACAAAGATCTGCATTCCTCTATGACGCAATACCAAAGGGGGGAGTGTACATTCCTTGTGGATATCGTCTGAAGATTCTACTTCTAGGATAATGATCTCTCCTGTAAGGGTAAGGGTTTTCACAAAGATGTTGTTTCCTCCTCTAATAAGACGCAGTGTAGATTCCTTCTGGATATTGCAGTCAGAAAGAATGCGACAATCCTCCAACTGCTTACCAGCAAAGATCAATTTCTGCTGCTTTGGTGGGGTGCCTTCCCTATCCTGAATTTTTGCCTTTACATTTTCAATGGTGTCTGAAGGTTCTACTTCTAGGGTAATCTTTCCTGTAAAGGTTTTCACAAAGATCTGCATTCCTCCTCTAAGACGCAATACCAAATGGAGTGTAGATTCCTTCTGGATATTGTAGTCAGAAAGAATGCGACAATCCTCCAACTGCTTACCAGCAAAGATCAATCTCTGCTGGTCTGGGGGGATGCCTTCCTTATCCTGAATTTTTGCCTTTACATTTTCAATGGTGTCTGAAGGTTCTACTTCAAGAGTAATAGTCTTTCCAGTGAGGGTTTTCACGAAGATCTGCATGATGTACTGCAAAGAAAACAATTCATTAGTAAAATTTTAGCCACAGTATAATTCTTAAATAATCTTAAATTTAAATATCTACAAGATTGTTGAGCATGTTATAGTAGGTAGCAAGGCAACCATTATATATGAAAACACAAGACTACTACATTAATATTTTATACACATATTGTACAGTACACATAAATCTTGGCTTTAACCAAAGTAACTACATACCCCCCCCCACACACACACACACACACATACAGTATAGAGCAATAACACATGTACTGTTCATTTGCAGTCTATCTTCTGTGTAACCTAGCTATGCATATACAAATATAGTATAATAAAATTAAATGCCTAGCATTTATGGGCTTTAGGCAGAAATGGCAGAAAGTTTGCCCAATGAAAATTGAGAGATGTGGGCCAGAAGTAGCAGTCTTACATATAGAAATTGAACCGGCAGACGATGAACTTTATAATCCTGATCCGCTTTTGGAAGATAATTTGATCGGGATATCTTCTATGGTGCTCCCACGGTGATTTTGGATTATGCGCTCATGGAGGTTATCTCTATGCCTTTGGTGGTTTGACTGTCTTAGGAGTGTGGCTGTAGTTTAGTTTTGTTACTGTTGGAAGAAGCAACGGAAGCACCACCACCACCACCACCACCACCACCACTACGGGTATTACCAGATATCACCACACCACTAAAAATAAAACTGACAACTAGTTAGTATTACATTAGTATCTGAAGATGGCGGCTGCACGTGTGGAGCTCTCTCATAACGAGGAGGAGAAGGAGGAGGAAGAGGAATGTAAATCTTATCCGAACTACCTGCTAGACTACATACATTTCCTCTGGCAGTCACAAGAGTTATGTGATGTAGAAATATTATTAGCTGATGGATCAGTTGTGAAGGTGAGTGAGTGAAACATTTACCTGTATTTATCTCCTACACTTTCTTCTCTGCCTGCCCTCCATCACCCACCTTTTACACCCATATCGAAGTACACCGTCCACACTCTACCCGCCGCCGCCCTAACTGCCCAGGAGTCTAGGACCAAGGAATAGTGGAAGAAATCTCCTAACTTCCCTGAATGTTTCCTAGAAGTGGTTTGATTTTTGGTTTGCTTCCTAGCAGTGGTTTGATTTTGGCTTGCTTCCTAGCAGTGGTTTGATTTTGGCTTACTTCCTATTGTTCGACCAGTCTACATCTATAGGTACCTCACCGCACTGTTATTATGGCCTCTCTCATTTTCCATCCTCCACTTGCCCCATGACCTCCTCCTATAGGTCCCAGGCTGTTACCAACACTTTTTCCTTCCCAGACAAAATATCCCTCCTCCCAGTCCTCCTCCCAGTCATAGGCCTGGTATTTGACGACATATTAATGTCACGTCAATCTTTATCATAACCAGGAACTCCCTCCCCCCCCCACCACCTACAAATTCAATCCATCTCTCATTTTTATTTAAACTTGACAAAACCTATGTTATGACGACGACCCTTCACCTAGACTTTTACGCCCCCTTAACGTACCCACCCCAATCAATAAACTAGCCCCCCTCGGGGACAAATATAAAAAAAAAAAAAACTGATGGAGATTACATTTTATTCCACAGGCTCACCGTGTAATACTCTCGGCGGGAAGCAAATATTTTAAGACCATGTTTACTGGTGGATTAGCTGAAAAAACAACACAGTCAATAGAAATGAAGTTTATGAAACCCAATATATTAAAACTGCTCATCGAGTTCATATATACTGGTAAGGGAAAACATTTTAAGTTTTCATAGTGCTATGCTATATGTAAAACAAAAAGAAATAATTATAAATAGAAAATTTATTTTTGTTTTTTAAATACTTTAGGAAACATCAAGATAATAGTGGAAAACGCACAGGAGTTAATTGCGGCTGCAAACATGCTGATAATGTCCCGTGCTGTACTTGTTTGTACAGATTTTCTCAAGAGGGAACTTCATCCATCTAATGCTTTAGGAATTTACCGGTACGTACAGTATAATAATTAATTATTTTCAAACTATTTATATAATATGTATTTTTATCTGCACCTATACGTAACTAATTCCATATTTATTTTATTTTAAAAAACAGGTTTGCTGAGGCCCATAATTTAGTAAGGTTGCTGCATTCTTCGCGGGATTTCATCTTCTCCAATTTCGTAGAAGTGACAATGGAGCAAGAATTTCTTGAGATTCCGAAAGAAATTCTACTGTATTTTTTGGATTCAGAGTATCTTCATATTGACTCTGAGTTTCAGGTAAAATTTAAATAATTTTTTTTATTTAATATGTACAACTTTCAATTGACTTTTACAAAAATTTGAACTCGAATTTATCTTTCTCTATTATTTATTGCAGGTATTCTCTGCTGCCATCAGATGGATTACACAAGCACAAGATATAAATAATAGATATTGTTGTTGGAATTTTGACATTTTAAAACGACTGAAATTGTCTTTAATTTCAAGTAAACTAATAGAAAAATCAATTAGTGAGTGCTCCGCTGATATCAGATTGAAGGTTAACCTTAAACAGCACACAAACTTGGCCAAAAGGGAAGCCTCGTATGTCCAGCCAAGAATTTCTACACGAAAGAAAATTTATGTCCTAGGTGGACAAAAGAGAGAAATCTGTGTCCCCTTTCGAAGAACAGATCTGTTTACATATAAAAGTGTCGAATGTTTTGATATCTTTAAGCAGAAATGGCATAAAGTTTGCCCCATGAAAATTGAGAGATGTGGGCCAGGAATAGCAGTCTTACATGGGAAAATTTTCGTTGTTGGAGGGGAGATAGAAATAAAAAAACGGGGACATGATAATCAGATTTTGGCAAATGGTGATGTTTATGATCCTCAGAAAGATAATTGGACCGGGATATCTTCTATGGTGCTCCCACGGTGTGATTTTGGATTATGCGCTCATGGAGGTTATCTCTATGCCTTTGGTGGTGCGACTGTCTTGAGTTGGACGAGGACGGTCATATCCCAAACGATTGAAAGATATGACCCTATTGCAGATGAGTGGAGATTATTAGAGTCAAATATGCCAGAAGCTAGATCCAGGTAAGTACAATAATAATTTTCAAATTGGATTTCCTGACTGATAGTATGAACTACTGATAATAATAAGAGAAAATGTAGCAGTGGCCTATATATTTTTTTTTCTTTTACAGCATGGGTACAGTAGAATATCAAGGTCTTATCTACATTGTTGGTGGATATACGTACACTCGCAAGCCCCTACGTGATCTTCTCTCATACAATCCTGTGACTGGGGAGTGGAAGAATCTACCACCAATGATAGGTCGACCAAACCCTCACAGGTTGCACGACATTATGAGTGTTGCAGTTTTGGATAACTTTTTGTATGTAGTAGGTGGTGTTCAGGAGGAAAAATCAATGGAAAGATATTCTTTTGAACAGGTAAGATTATTTACCAGTGCTGTACTTATGAATTCTTATTATTATATACAACAAGATTTGAATTACAATATTGTAGCTAGGATGTGGAAGAATTTTTGTAATACTGTAGTGAAAAGGAAGTAAAATATTGTATAACCTCCCTCCTCCCCCCTTCCTTTTACCTTTCTTCTTTTACTTTCCCACAGAACAAATGGTTTAAGTGTTCATCAATGTATTTTGGTCGAAATATCCCAGCAGTTGTTGCCACAAATGTTGCCAGAAATTCTCTGTTATATGTCATAGGTGGT
>NW_024723482.1:0-16587 GCF_018991925.1 Homarus americanus
GTTAGCTAGCTTGGGTAAGACTCAACTGCCGAGTTGTTTTTCACTGAGTTAAGCACTGTTCACCACTATTCATCACTGGTTCCATTCCTTGGCCAAATGAGATAGTACCTTATGGCAAGAACTTGTTGATAGTCCGGTGGGGAGGAGGGTTCAGGGGAGTGAGTTGGTATGGACCAACATATAAATAATAATAATAATAATAATAATAATAATTAACGGTTTATTGAAAGAGCTTGGCAGCCAGAAGGCTGAAAATATACAGTTACATATTTGGGGAATGGGTTACGAATTACAAATAATATACAAGTAACATGCGTGACACAAATAAGACATATAATAACTACCTGGGGAAAAGCTCAAACTACAGTTCATTTCAACATAGTGACAGTGCAAGGAGTAGTGTTTACTGGGAGTGAGTACACTGATTTATTACAAGTTATCGATAATTTTTACAATGGTTGGGACTGGGCTGTTCTTACAGAGATCAGTTCGTGCACGTATGGGCTGGATGCGGTTGTGGTGTCGAAGAGCAATTCTCGGACTAGGGATCTCAGGTGGTAGTAGGAGCCGGTGTCGGGGATGGTGTAGAAGCTTCTTACCAAATTTGCAGATGAGGTCGTGGTGATGGTCAGTGAGAGTCTAAAGGGTCGGTCAGTGTGTTGAGCGCTTCTTGATATGTGGAGTAGGAAGGGTAGAGAATAATCTTGCATGGCCTCTTTTGCACTTTTTCTAGGTGTTTACGTTGTGTGGCATTTAGGGTAGAAGACCAGGTGAGCTTGGGAAGTATGAATGTTGTGTAAACACTGAGGAGCTCGTGTGCAGGAACACCGAGGGACTTGAGTCGGCGTAGGAGGTGGAGACGGAAACTGGAGGATTTGATAACTTCACTGGCGTGTGGTTTCTAATTTAGTTTGTTGTCTATATGTATGTGTGTGTGTGTGTGTATATACTACTGTACTTTTTAGATCCTCCTACGCAACCTAACCTATTATAGTTAAGTATAGTAGGCTATACACTATTTTGTTAGTATGTGTTATAAAATGTAATTGCATGTTATTATTATTAATATTATTATTATTAATATTATTATTATTCTTATTATTATTAGTATTATTATTATTATTATTATTATTTTTATTATTGTTATTATTATTACATACTAATATAATACTAGAGATTGCCCACCAGATTTCCTCCAGAGATGGGAGAGCACATTGGCAACTTCAGTGTTGTTTTATACTCCGCCCGGTGCTAATTCTATTCACCGAGCCAGAGCTGGCGGGCGGCGTGTTATATGCCACGTTTTGTTTCCCCGTGGGCGTACCGCTCAGCTGGGGGAGTTGGAAATTTCATAAAAAGAAAGTTTGGTGGAAACACACCTTTTTCCTTCTATACAGTTATCTTAGACCATCTACTGAAGTATAATAGTTTGCACAAAAATACTCTCCCCTCTTTCTGGGTTGTTGCTATTTTTTTTTTTTTTTTTTTTGACTTCTCATCAGATTGTGCATTCAACTAATATACACTATTAGTGTGTTTATTATTATGTTTTATAGTATTATTTCGTATAATATTGGGTAACACAATTAGAGTCACTAGTATAGTATATTATTGGGGTTTATAGCAGTTTGTGGTCTAATAGTATCATGCTTTATGAGTGGTGTTCTATGTAGTGATGATTAGGCAATAAAATATGCTTTGGGTGTTTATAGCAGTTTGTGGTCTACTAGTATCATGCTTTATGGGTGGTGTTCTATGTAGTGATGATTAGGCCATAAAATATGCTTTTGGTTTATTGCTAACAAAATATACTTTGCTCTACCGCTGTAGTGCAATACATGGTGAAACTTACATACACCGTTAATAAAGTATTGATGGAAAAAGTAAGAGGAAAATTGTGGAGGTAATAGACAGTGAACTCAGGATACCTGTGTGTGCGATAGCATGGTTCAATTTTGGGAGGACAGAGGAAGGAGCAGGAGGTTAGGAAGGGAGAGATAGTGTCTGTGATCCTCGGGTCACCACTCCTCGGATTGTGTCAGTTCAAGTTTAGAAGCTCCAACAACTTTCCCTGAATACGAATTGGCAACCTTTCGATTTACAACAGGTACCTACTTACTGCTACAGTAGGTAGGTGAACAGGGACCAAGGGGGCTAGGAATAGTGTCCAAACAACTTGCTCCTGCCTGCCTGTGTGATGTAGTCGTGGCCACAATTAGGTTAGGATACAGACACATCTGGCAAGTTAGTAACGCTGTACCCATACCGGAACACTCAGCATGTAAACTTTGTGATACACCTTTAAAGCACTATATTATTGAATGTGACACTGTCAAAGACTTCAGGCCACCTCACTTATTGTATCTTGAACTATGTCATTACTTCATTGAGGACATTACATTCTTGCTCTTTATCCCAAAGTTGCTAGCCCACACACTGATTAGTCAACAGTTAGAATATGACTCCAATGTATGCTGCTGGTAAATGTGTACTGTCAATGAACCAGACTGAAAATAAGGTCGCCTCCCTTGCTGCTGCTGCTAAAGCTGCTTCTTGCGCCCTTCTAAGTCCCGTTTAAGTCCCCCACCCCAGGCCCCCGCAGTACCCCTTCACATCTACACCATTCAAAAACATTTTCACTCAATTTGCACAGAGTGTTATCCTGCAAAACGTTGATGTCGTATATTTCTCTCTTTAAGTGATATCCTGTGGCTCCGAAAGGAGCCTGTTTGGTTAGGTTGTCTTGTGTGAACGAACCTTGGGTTCTTATTTCTTCTCTGTCTTCTTGGGGAGGAGCACAGCTTGGATGTTAGGAAGGACACCCCCTTGGGCAATGGTGACTCCAGATAGGAGCTTGTTCAGCTCCTCGTCATTGCGAATGGCAAGCTGAAGATGACGCGGGATAATGCGGGTCTTCTTGTTGTCGCGGGCGGCGTTACCGGCCAGCTCGAGCACTTCTGCTGCCAGGTACTCCATGACGGCTGCAAGGTACACAGGGGCACCTGCACCAACACGCTCAGCATAGTTGCCTTTACGCAAGAGACGGTGGATCCTACCCACGGGGAACTGGAGTCCGGCCCTGCTAGAACGGGACTTTGACTTGCCCTTCACCTTGCCTCCCTTGCCGCGTCCTGACATGTTGCTGCTGCTGCTTTTCGTGATAGGAGTTAAATTTCCGCCCGCCACCTTGGTCTTTTATACCAAGCTCAGGATCAGGCCAGGTGGCCGTCTCGCGGACCCAACCAATGTAAGAGAGCCGTAGCTGCAGCCAGTCTGATCCTGAGCGGCCCGCTCGGTATATAAGGAAAAGTTAGTCGGGCCAGTTTTCAATTCTCTCGCTCCGCGCCACGAGTAACTGTGCCGCCATGCCTCCCAAAACTTCCGGAAAGGCTGCCAAGAAGGCTGGAAAGGCCCAGAAGGCCATTGCCAAGGGTGACAAGAAGAAGAAGCGCAGGAGGAAGGAAAGCTACAGCATCTACATCTACAAGGTACTGAAGCAAGTGCACCCCGACACAGGAGTCTCCTCCAAAGCTATGTCCATCATGAACTCTTTCGTGAACGACATCTTCGAGCGCATCGCTGCCGAGGCTTCCCGCCTGGCGCACTACAACAAACGCTCCACCATTACAAGTCGGGAAATCCAGACAGCTGTCCGACTCTTGCTGCCCGGTGAACTGGCCAAGCATGCCGTGTCTGAGGGCACCAAGGCTGTCACCAAGTACACCTCTTCCAAGTAAGAGGTTACTTGTGCACAACAAACACGCCATCCCACTACTACAACTTAATCGGCTCCTTCGGAGCCACAGTTACATGTTAAAGAGACAGTTACCGACAGTGATATATTGAGAGGGAAATAAATAAAAAAAAATTATAATAATCTGCATTCTCTATTGGCGTAGAAACAGGACTAAATCGAAACATTATAAATAAATAAATAAATTCTGCGTGGAGTACTTTTACACCCACTGCAAAGTGACATACATGGAGTGTGTTTGGGTTTCATTTCTTGTTTGCAGCACGCCTATTTCATGTAAACAATTCATTTTATTTTATTTTATTGAATTTTCTTTTATTTTAGTTATTTATTTACTTACTTATTCTTTATATATTAATTTGTTACTAGCTCTTGTTTTTTGCACCCACCCACCTCCCGAATTGATGACCTACTATACATTCGTGCCTGCACGACTGTTACCAACTTACCGTTAGGCGATTTGGGTAACCGAAATTAACGCTCTCCTACCACCAACCATTTCGATTGTCATGAAAATTATCTTCAGAACAGTTCTTTGGCCCTGAGAAGGGCCGAGTTATAGATGTCTGGTAGGTTTTGTTGTGCTTTTTGTTTTTCCCCAAGGAAGAGGACTTAAGCACGCTCTCCGCGGATGCGCCGGGCCAGCTGGATGTCCTTGGGCATGATGGTAACGCGCTTGGCGTGAATGGCACACAGGTTGGTGTCCTCGAAAAGACCCACCAGGTAAGCCTCAGAGGCTTCCTGCAGAGCCATGACGGCAGACGACTGGAAGCGCAGGTCAGTCTTGAAATCCTGGGCGATCTCACGCACCAGGCGCTGGAAGGGCAGCTTCCTGATGAGTAGCTCTGTGCTCTTCTGGTAACGACGGATCTCACGAAGGGCGACGGTTCCGGGCCTGTAACGATGGGGCTTCTTGACACCACCGGTGGCTGGGGCGGACTTGCGAGCTGCCTTGGTGGCAAGCTGCTTCCGTGGAGCCTTGCCTCCAGTGGACTTGCGGGCAGTCTGTTTAGTACGGGCCATCTCGACGACGAAATAGTCAATACGGGCGGCCCGGCAGGCGGGCGGGCTTATATACAGACATTCTCCACCTCAGTGGCCACCTCATTGGCCACGAGTGCCGCATGCGTCATCCGCAAGCTACGCCCCACCTCCAAGAGGGAGGGACGGCCTTGGATGAACGATACTACCGCTGCGTCCACAGCACGCCACCTACTCCCACCAAACCGTGGGCGAAGCCACACCAGGACCACCTGTAGTAGCAACCACAACAACATGACTGGACGAGGCAAAGGAGGCAAGGGACTTGGAAAGGGTGGCGCCAAGCGTCATCGTAAGGTGCTTCGTGACAACATCCAGGGTATCACCAAGCCCGCCATTCGTCGTCTAGCTCGGCGTGGAGGTGTTAAACGTATATCCGGCCTCATCTACGAGGAGACCCGCGGCGTCCTCAAGGTGTTTCTGGAGAACGTCATCCGTGACGCCGTCACCTACACCGAGCACGCAAAAAGGAAGACCGTCACCGCCATGGATGTGGTGTATGCCCTGAAACGGCAGGGCCGCACCCTTTATGGTTTTGGTGGTTAATCAACCTGATGGACGGGCGCACACCACCACCACCACCACGACAAACAAATATACGGACCTAATTTTAGGTCCACATTTAAATCGCTAAAGAGTTGGTTAGACACTGAGTAAATCGTTGAAAATATATCCAATAACATGATCCTCTCTAATTCTGGACTTGTGGTATGAGTATAGGTTGTGTGTGAACGTGTTGGAACCACTTCCTAATAATTGTCAGTCAGTCAGTCAACATTCACCTAACCTCCAGGTACCTCACCTAACTTCCTGTAGCGTCACCGAACCTCACGAAATGTAACCCAATGTAGTTTATAATCTATCCTAACATGACATAACATAACCACGCACTATATTACTTCGGTAAGAGTAATGAGTTTTAATACGCAAAGTTGCAGTTAGCATTCATTCATACATACATACATACATACATACATAACATGCTAGTGGCAGGGGGGATTGAAGTGAATTTTAGGAGGATAGAATAGGTGCAGTGGCTAAACAGCGCTTGCGTGAGGGACTTTAAGCAGCAACTCGCCTGGATGCGGCAGGATAGAGTCAGGTCAAGCGTCCGGTGCATGTTGGGTTCCGCCATGGTTTCTCAGTGTTTGGTCGGCTTGATTGTGTGTGTTGTTTTCTTGTTTGGAGGAAATGTCTTGGTATTCTTCTTCTTAGCTTGAAGTTGATTTTCTTCTAACTCTTCTCCTCTTGTTGTTCGTCTTCCCCGTGTCTGCTATCATTCTGTAAAGACTCTATATATGTATGTAGGTATGAGTGAGTAACAGTTGCCGGTTACAGTGATACTTCATATTCGCTGGTGTTGTACTGTATGGCTTCGGTATTTCTTAATATACAAACGGCACCGTTAGGGGATTGAGGTATTTAAAAACCAGCCTACATTACTTATATATAGAAATAAATAATGTGGCTTGGACAATAATGACGACTACTCTCTCCTACCTAACCCAAACAAGGGCTTTTCGAAAGTATACATTGGACACAATTGACTTAGTACATACATTGGTGGTTTAACAAAAGCCCTCATTAGAGAAAGGTGAAGGAGCACACAGTGAACATACAGATTAATGTTTGCACGCATAGATCATGTAAGGTGAGGTGTTGAACACCAGACACGTAGTGTAGTAACTCCCTCACAGATGGCGTTATGAGGGGCCTGATGATGTAGCAGTTACCTCACAGATGGTGTTATGAGGAACTTCACATGATGATGCTGTAGCAAAACATTCACTACGTGGTGTCGTAGCATCTTGGGGACACCACGTGGTCCACATGACTCACTCATTCAAGTGGGTGAGGTGTGGTCCCAGGCCTCTCTATCGTGGAGTCTCAGGGGAAGTATAACCGGGTACCTGGGACCTCACTGTGTGAAGGTGGTTAGCTAGCTTGGGTAAGACTCAACTGCCGAGTTGTTTTTCACTGAGTTAAGCACTGTTCACCACTATTCATCACTGGTTCCATTCCTTTGCCAAATGAGGTAGTACCTTATGGCAAGAACTTGTTGATAGTCCGGTGGGGAGGAGGGTTCAGGGGAGTGAGTTGGTATGGGCCAACATATAAATAATAATAATAATAATAATAATAATAATTAACGGTTTATTGAAAGTGCTTGGCAGCCAGAAGGCTGAAAATATACAGTTACATATTTGGGGAATGGGTTACGAATTACAAATAATATACAAGTAACATGAGTGACACAAATAAGACATATAATAACTAGCTGGGGAAAAGCTCAAACTACAGTTCATTTCAACATAGTGACAGTGCAAGGAGTCGTGTTTACTGGGAGTGAGTACACTGATTTATTACAAGTTATCGATAATTTTTACAATGGTTGGGACTGGGCTGTTCTTATAGAGATCAGTTCGTGCACGTATGGGCTGGATGCGGTTGTGGTGTCGAAGAGCAATTCTCGGACTAGGGATCTCAGGTGGTAGTAGGAGCCGGTGTCGGGGATGGTGTAGAAGCTTCTTACCAAATTTGCAGATGAGGTCGTGGTGATGGTCAGTGAGAGTCTAAAGGGTCGGTCAGTGTGTTGAGCGCTTCTTGATATGTGGAGTAGGAAGGGTAGAGAATAATCTTGCATGGCCTCTTTTGCACTTTTTCTAGGTGTTTACGTTGTGTGGCATTTAGGGAAGAAGACCAGGTGAGCTTGGGAAGTATGAATGTTGTGTAAACACTGAGGAGCTCGTGTGCAGGAACACCGAGGGACTTGAGTCGGCGTAGGAGGTGGAGACGGAAACTGGAGGATTTGATAACTTCACTGACGTGTGGTTTCTAATTTAGTTTGTTGTCTATATGTATGTGTGTGTGTGTGTGTATATACTACTGTACTTTTTAGATCCTCCTACGCAACCTAACCTATTATAGTTAAGTATAGTAGGCTATACACTATTTTGTTAGTATGTGTTATAAAATGTAATTGCATGTTATTATTATTAATATTATTATTATTAATATTATTATTATTCTTATTATTATTAGTATTATTATTATTATTATTATTATTTTTATTATTGTTATTATTATTACATACTAATATAATACTAAGTTGCCCACCAGATTTCCTCAGAGATGGGAGGAGCACATTGGCGGCGGTGTTGTTTATACTCCGCCCGATTACTGATTCCTATTCACCGAGCCAGAGCTGGCGGGCGGCGTGTTATGTGCCACGTTTTGTTTCCCATTGGGCGTACCGCTCAGCTGGGGAGTTGGAGATTTCATAAAAAGAAAGTTTGAGTGGAGAGCACACCTTTTCCTTCACATACAGTTATCTTAGACCATCTACTAGTATAATAGTTTGCACAAAAATACTCTACACTCTTTATAGGTTATTGTTATGTTGTTGTTTTTTTTTTTACTTCTCATCAGATTGTGCATTCAACTAATATACACTAATAGTGTGTTTATTATTATGTTTTATAGTATTATTTCGTAAAATATTGGGTAACACAATTATAGTCACTAGTATAGTCTATTATATTATTGGGGTTTATAGCAGTTTGTGGTCTAATAGTATCATGCTTTATGAGTGGTGTTCTATGTAGTGATGATTAGGCAATAAAATATGCTTTGGGTGTTTATAGCAGTTTGTGGTCTACTAGTATCATGCTTTATGGGTGGTGTTCTATGTAGTGATGATTAGGCCATAAAATATGCTTTTGGTTTATTGCTAACAAAATATACTTTGCTCTACCGCTGTAGTGCAATACATGGTGAAACTTACATACACCGTTAATAAAGTATTGATGGAAGAAGAAGTAAGAGGAAGAATTGTGGAGGTAATGAACAGTGAGACAATGTATAGCCTCCGGGATGGCGGCAGCGTTTCTGTTATTAATATATAATAAGACAATAGGAAAATATGTTGTTGTCTCTACCTGTATTATTACCTTTGCGATAGCATGGTTAAATTTGGGGAGGACAGAGGAAGGAGCAGGAGGTTAGGAAGGGATTTGTAGTGGGAGAGATAGTGTCTGTGATCCTCGGATCACCACTCCTCGGATTATGTCAGTTCAAGTTTAGAAGCTCAATCAACTTTCCCTGATTACGAATTGGCAACCTTTCGATTTACAACAGGTACCTACTTACTGCTACAGTAGGTAGGTGAACAGGGACCAAGGGGGCTAGGAAGAGTGTCCAAACAACTTGCCTGTGTGATGTAGTCGTGGCCAGAATTAGGTTAGGATACAGACACATCTGGCTAGTTAGTAACGCTGTACCCATACCGGAACACTCAGCATGTAAACTTTGTGATACACCTTTAAAGCACTATATTATTGAATGTGACACTGTCAAAGACATCTTGAACTATGTCATTACTTCATTGAGGACATTACATTCTTGCTGTTTATCCCAAATTGGCTAGCCCACACACTGATTAGTCAACAGTTAGAATATGACTCCAATGTATGCTGCTGGTAAATGTGTACTGTCAATGAACCAGAGTGAAAATAAGGTCGCCTCCCTTGCTGCTGCTGCTGCTGCTGCGCCCTTCTAAGTCCCGTTTAAGTCCCCCACCCCAGGCCCCCGCAGTACCCCTTCACATCTACACCATTCAAAAACATTTACACTCAATTTCCACAGAGTGTTATCCTGCAAAACGTTGATGTCGTATATTTCTCTCTTTAAGTGATATCCTGTGGCTCCGAAAGGAGCCTGTTTGGTTAGGTTGTCTTGTGTGAACGAACCTTGGGTTCTTATTTCTTCTCTGTCTTCTTGGGGAGGAGCACAGCTTGGATGTTAGGAAGGACACCCCCTTGGGCAATGGTGACTCCAGACAGGAGCTTGTTCAGCTCCTCGTCATTGCGAATGGCAAGCTGAAGATGACGCGGGATAATGCGGGTCTTCTTGTTGTCGCGGGCGGCGTTACCGGCCAGCTCGAGCACTTCTGCTGCCAGGTACTCCATGACGGCTGCAAGGTACACAGGTGCACCTGCACCAACACGCTCAGCATAGTTGCCTTTACGCAAGAGACGGTGGATCCTACCCACGGGGAACTGGAGTCCGGCCCTGCTAGAACGGGACTTTGACTTGCCCTTCACCTTGCCTCCCTTGCCGCGTCCTGACATGTTGCTGCTGCTGCTTTTCGTGATAGGAGTTAAATTTCCGCCCGCCACCTTGGTCTTTTATACCAAGCTCAGGATCAGGCCAGGTGGCCGTCTCGCGGACCCAACCAATGTAAGAGAGCCGTAGCTGCAGCCAGTCTGATCCTGAGCGGCCCGCTCGGTATATAAGGAAAAGTTAGTCGGGCCAGTTTTCAATTCTCTCGCTCCGCGCCACGAGTAACTGTGCCGCCATGCCTCCCAAAACTTCCGGAAAGGCTGCCAAGAAGGCTGGAAAGGCCCAGAAGGCCATTGCCAAGGGTGACAAGAAGAAGAAGCGCAGGAGGAAGGAAAGCTACAGCATCTACATCTACAAGGTACTGAAGCAAGTGCACCCCGACACAGGAGTCTCCTCCAAAGCTATGTCCATCATGAACTCTTTCGTGAACGACATCTTCGAGCGCATCGCTGCCGAGGCTTCCCGCCTGGCGCACTACAACAAACGCTCCACCATTACAAGTCGGGAAATCCAGACAGCTGTCCGACTCTTGCTGCCCGGTGAACTGGCCAAGCATGCCGTGTCTGAGGGCACCAAGGCTGTCACCAAGTACACCTCTTCCAAGTAAGAGGTTACTTGTGCACAACAAACACGCCATCCCACTACTACAACTTAATCGGCTCCTTCGGAGCCACAGTTACATGTTAAAGAGACAGTTACCGACAGTGATATATTGAGAGGGAAATAAATAAAAAAAAATTATAATAATCTGCATTCTCTATTGGCGTAGAAACAGGACTAAATCGAAACATTATAAATAAATAAATAAATTCTGCGTGGAGTACTTTTACACCCACTGCAAAGTGACATACATGGAGTGTGTTTGGGTTTCATTTCTTGTTTGCAGCACGCCTATTTCATGTAAACAATTCATTTTATTTTATTTTATTGAATTTTCTTTTATTTTAGTTATTTATTTACTTACTTATTCTTTATATATTAATTTGTTACTAGCTCTTGTTTTTTGCACCCACCCACCTCCCGAATTGATGACCTACTATACATTCGTGCCTGCACGACTGTTACCAACTTACCGTTAGGCGATTTGGGTAACCGAAATTAACGCTCTCCTACCACCAACCATTTCGATTGTCATGAAAATTATCTTCAGAACAGTTCTTTGGCCCTGAGAAGGGCCGAGTTATAGATGTCTGGTAGGTTTTGTTGTGCTTTTTCTTTTTCCCCAAGGAAGAGGACTTAAGCACGCTCTCCGCGGATGCGCCGGGCCAGCTGGATGTCCTTGGGCATGATGGTAACGCGCTTGGCGTGAATGGCACACAGGTTGGTGTCCTCGAAAAGACCCACCAGGTAAGCCTCAGAGGCTTCCTGCAGAGCCATGACGGCAGACGACTGGAAGCGCAGGTCAGTCTTGAAATCCTGGGCGATCTCACGCACCAGGCGCTGGAAGGGCAGCTTCCTGATGAGTAGCTCTGTGCTCTTCTGGTAACGACGGATCTCACGAAGGGCGACGGTTCCGGGCCTGTAACGATGGGGCTTCTTGACACCACCGGTGGCTGGGGCGGACTTGCGAGCTGCCTTGGTGGCAAGCTGCTTCCGTGGAGCCTTGCCTCCAGTGGACTTGCGGGCAGTCTGTTTAGTACGGGCCATCTCGACGACGAAATAGTCAATACGGGCGGCCCGGCAGGCGGGCGGGCTTATATACAGACATTCTCCACCTCAGTGGCCACCTCATTGGCCACGAGTGCCGCATGCGTCATCCGCAAGCTACGCCCCACCTCCAAGAGGGAGGGACGGCCTTGGATGAACGATACTACCGCTGCGTCCACAGCACGCCACCTACTCCCACCAAACCGTGGGCGAAGCCACACCAGGACCACCTGTAGTAGCAACCACAACAACATGACTGGACGAGGCAAAGGAGGCAAGGGACTTGGAAAGGGTGGCGCCAAGCGTCATCGTAAGGTGCTTCGTGACAACATCCAGGGTATCACCAAGCCCGCCATTCGTCGTCTAGCTCGGCGTGGAGGTGTTAAACGTATATCCGGCCTCATCTACGAGGAGACCCGCGGCGTCCTCAAGGTGTTTCTGGAGAACGTCATCCGTGACGCCGTCACCTACACCGAGCACGCAAAAAGGAAGACCGTCACCGCCATGGATGTGGTTTATGCCCTGAAACGGCAGGGCCGCACCCTTTATGGTTTTGGTGGTTAATCAACCTGATGGACGGGCGCACACCACCACCACCACCACGACAAACAAATATACGGACCTAATTTTAGGTCCACATTTAAATCGCTAAAGAGTTGGTTAGACACTGAGTAAATCGTTGAAAATATATCCAATAACATGATCCTCTCTAATTCTGGACTTGTGGTATGAGTATAGGTTGTGTGTGAACGTGTTGGAACCACTTCCTAATAATTGTCAGTCAGTCAGTCAACATTCACCTAACCTCCAGGTACCTCACCTAACTTCCTGTAGCGTCACCGAACCTCACGAAATGTAACCCAATGTAGTTTATAATCTATCCTAACATGACATAACATAACCACGCACTATATTACTTCGGTAAGAGTAATGAGTTTTAATACGCAAAGTTGCAGTTAGCATTCATTCATACATACATACATACATACATACATACATACATGCTAGTGGCAGGGGGGATTGAAGTGAATTTTAGGAGGATAGAATAGGTGCAGTGGCTAAACAGCGCTTGCGTGAGGGACTTTAAGCAGCAACTCGCCTGGATGCGGCAGGATAGAGTCAGGTCAAGCGTCCGGTGCATGTTGGGTTCCGCCATGGTTTCTCAGTGTTTGGTCGGCTTGATTGTGTGTGTGTTGTTTTCTTGTTTGGAGGAAATGTCTTGGTATTCTTCTTCTTAGCTTGAAGTTGATTTTCTTCTAACTCTTCTCCTCTTGTTGTTCGTCTTCCCCGTGTCTGCTATCATTCTGTAAAGACTCTATATATGTATGTAGGTATGAGTGAGTAACAGTTGCCGGTTACAGTGATACTTCATATTCGCTGGTGTTGTACTGTATGGCTTCGGTATTTCTTAATATACAAACGGCACCGTTAGGGGATTGAGGTATTTAAAAACCAGCCTACATTACTTATATATAGAAATAAATAATGTGGCTTGGACAATAATGACGACTACTCTCTCCTACCTAACCCAAACAAGGGCTTTTCGAAAGTATACATTGGACACAATTGACTTAGTACATACATTGGTGGTTTAACAAAAGCCCTCATTAGAGAAAGGTGAAGGAGCACACAGTGAACATACAGATTAATGTTTGCACGCATAGATCATGTAAGGTGAGGTGTTGAACACCAGACACGTAGTGTAGTAACTCCCTCACAGATGGCGTTATGAGGGGCCTGATGATGTAGCAGTTACCTCACAGATGGTGTTATGAGGAACTTCACATGATGATGCTGTAGCAAAACATTCACTACGTGGTGTCGTAGCATCTTGGGGACACCACGTGGTCCACATGACTCACTCATTCAAGTGGGTGAGGTGTGGTCCCAGGCCTCTCTATCGTGGAGTCTCAGGGGAAGTATAACCGGGTACCTGGGACCTCACTGTGTGAAGGTGGTTAGCTAGCTTGGGTAAGACTCAACTGCCGAGTTGTTTTTCACTGAGTTAAGCACTGTTCACCACTATTCATCACTGGTTCCATTCCTTTGCCAAATGAGGTAGTACCTTATGGCAAGAACTTGTTGATAGTCCGGTGGGGAGGAGGGTTCAGGGGAGTGAGTTGGTATGGGCCAACATATAAATAATAATAATAATAATAATAATAATTAACGGTTTATTGAAAGTGCTTGGCAGCCAGAAGGCTGAAAATATACAGTTACATATTTGGGGAATGGGTTACGAATTACAAATAATATACAAGTAACATGAGTGACACAAATAAGACATATAATAACTAGCTGGGGAAAAGCTCAAACTACAGTTCATTTCAACATAGTGACAGTGCAAGGAGTAGTGTTTACTGGGAGTGAGTACACTGATTTATTACAAGTTATCGATAATTTTTACAATGGTTGGGACTGGGCTGTTCTTATAGAGATCAGTTCGTGCACGTATGGGCTGGATGCGGTTGTGGTGTCGAAGAGCAATTCTCGGACTAGGGATCTCAGGTGGTAGTAGGAGCCGGTGTCGGGGATGGTGTAGAAGCTTCTTACCAAATTTGCAGATGAGGTCGTGGTGATGGTCAGTGAGAGTCTAAAGGGTCGGTCAGTGTGTTGAGCGCTTCTTGATATGTGGAGTAGGAAGGGTAGAGAATAATCTTGCATGGCCTCTTTTGCACTTTTTCTAGGTGTTTACGTTGTGTGGCATTTAGGGAAGAAGACCAGGTGAGCTTGGGAAGTATGAATGTTGTGTAAACACTGAGGAGCTCGTGTGCAGGAACACCGAGGGACTTGAGTCGGCGTAGGAGGTGGAGACGGAAACTGGAGGATTTGATAACTTCACTGACGTGTGGTTTCTAATTTAGTTTGTTGTCTATATGTATGTGTGTGTGTGTGTGTATATACTACTGTACTTTTTAGATCCTCCTACGCAACCTAACCTATTATAGTTAAGTATAGTAGGCTATACACTATTTTGTTAGTATGTGTTATAAAATGTAATTGCATGTTATTATTATTAATATTATTATTATTAATATTATTATTATTCTTATTATTATTAGTATTATTATTATTATTATTATTATTTTTATTATTGTTATTATTATTACATACTAATATAATACTAAGTTGCCCACCAGATTTCCTCAGAGATGGGAGGAGCACATTGGCGGCGGTGTTGTTTATACTCCGCCCGATTACTGATTCCTATTCACCGAGCCAGAGCTGGCGGGCGGCGTGTTATGTGCCACGTTTTGTTTCCCATTGGGCGTACCGCTCAGCTGGGGAGTTGGAGATTTCATAAAAAGAAAGTTTGAGTGGAGAGCACACCTTTTCCTTCACATACAGTTATCTTAGACCATCTACTAGTATAATAGTTTGCACAAAAATACTCTACACTCTTTATAGGTTATTGTTATGTTGTTGTTTTTTTTTTTACTTCTCATCAGATTGTGCATTCAACTAATATACACTAATAGTGTGTTTATTATTATGTTTTATAGTATTATTTCGTAAAATATTGGGTAACACAATTATAGTCACTAGTATAGTCTATTATATTATTGGGGTTTATAGCAGTTTGTGGTCTAATAGTATCATGCTTTATGAGTGGTGTTCTATGTAGTGATGATTAGGCAATAAAATATGCTTTGGGTGTTTATAGCAGTTTGTGGTCTACTAGTATCATGCTTTATGGGTGGTGTTCTATGTAGTGATGATTAGGCCATAAAATATGCTTTGGGTATATTGCTAACAAAATTTACTTTGCTCTACCGCTGTAGTGCAAAACATGGTGAAACTTACATACACCGTTAATAAAGTATTGATGGAAGAAGAAGAAGAAGAAGTAAGAGGAAGAATTGTGGAGGGAATGAACAGTGAGACAATGTATAGCCTCCGGGATGGCGGCAGCGTTTCTGTTATTAATATATAATAAGACAATAGGAAAATATGTTGTTGTCTCTACCTGTATTATTACCTTTGCGATAGTATGGTTAAATTTTGGGAGGACAGAGGAAGGAGCAGGAGGTTAGGAAGGGAGAGATAGTGTCTGTGATCCTCGGGTCACCACTCCTCGGATTGTGTCAGTTCAAGTTTAGAAGCTCCAACAACTTTCCCTGAATACGAATTGGCAACCTTTCGATTTACAACAGGTACCTACTTACTGCTACAGTAGGTGAACAGGGACCAAGGGGGCTAGGAAGAGTGTCCAAACAACTTGCTCCTGCCTGCCTGCCTGTGTGATGTAGTCGTGGCCAGAATTAGGTTAGGATACAGACACATCTGGCTAGTTAGTAACGCTGTACCCATACCGGAACACTCAGCATGTAAACTTGGTGATACACCTTTAAAGCACTATATTATTGAATGTGACACTGTCAAAGACTTCAGGCCACCTCACTTATTGTATCTTGAACTATGTCATTACTTCATTGAGGACATTACATTCTTGCTCTTTATCCCAAATTGGCTAGCTAGCCCACACTGATTAGTCTACAATTACAATATGACTCCAATGTATGCTGCTGGTAAATGTGTACTGTCAATGAACCAGAGTGAAAATAAGGTCGCCTCCCTTGCTGCTGCTGCTGCTGCTTCTGCTTCTGCTTCTGCTTCTGCGCCCTTCTAAGTCCCGTTTAAGTCCCCCACCCCAGGCCCCCACAACCGCCCTTCACATCTACACCATTCAAAATCAATTTCACTCAATTTGCACAGAGTGTTATCCTGCAAAACGTTGATGTCGTATATTTCTCTCTTTAAGTGATATCCTGTGGCTCCGAAAGGAGCCTGTTTGGTTAGGTTGTCTTGTGTGAACGAACCTTGGGTTCTTATTTCTTCTCTGTCTTCTTGGGGAGGAGCACAGCTTGGATGTTAGGAAGGACACCCCCTTGGGCAATGGTGACTCCAGATAGGAGCTTGTTGAGCTCCTCGTCATTGCGAATGGCAAGCTGAAGATGACGCGGGATAATGCGGGTCTTCTTGTTGTCGCGGGCGGCGTTACCGGCCAGCTCGAGCACTTCTGC
>NW_024723483.1:0-28349 GCF_018991925.1 Homarus americanus
AAACAGACTGCCCGCAAGTCCACTGGAGGCAAGGCTCCACGGAAGCAGCTTGCCACCAAGGCAGCTCGCAAGTCCGCCCCAGCCACCGGTGGTGTCAAGAAGCCCCATCGTTACAGGCCCGGAACCGTCGCCCTTCGTGAGATCCGTCGTTACCAGAAGAGCACAGAGCTGCTCATCAGGAAGCTGCCCTTCCAGCGCCTGGTGCGTGAGATCGCCCAGGATTTCAAGACTGACCTGCGCTTCCAGTCGTCTGCCGTCATGGCTCTGCAGGAAGCCTCTGAGGCTTACCTGGTGGGTCTTTTCGAGGACACCAACCTGTGTGCCATTCACGCCAAGCGCGTTACCATAATGCCCAAGGACATCCAGCTGGCCCGGCGCATCCGCGGAGAGCGTGCTTAAGTCCTCTTCCTTGGGGAAAAACAAAAAGCACAACAAAACCTACCAGACATCTATAACTCGGCCCTTCTCAGGGCCAAAGAACTGTTCTGAAGATAATTTTCATGACAATCGAAATGGTTGGTGGACGGAGAGCGTTAATTTCGGTTACTCAAATCGCCTAACGGTAAGTTGGTAACATTCGTGGAGGTACGATTGTATAGTAGGTCATCAATTCGGGAGGTGGGTGGGTGCAACAAACAAGAGCTAGTAACAAATAAATATATAAAGAAGAAGTAAGTAAATAAATAAATAAAATAAAAGAACATACAATAAAAAAAAAAAAAAAAATTGTTTACATGAAATAGGCGTGCTGCAAACAAGAAATGAAGCCCAAACACACTCCATGTATGTCACTTTGCAGTGGGTGTACAACTACTCCACGCAGAATTTATTTATTTATTTATTATGTTTCGATTTAGTCCGGTTTCTACGCCAATAGAGAATGCAGATTATTATAATTTTTTTTTTATTTATTTCACTCTCAATATATCACTGTCGGTAACTGTCTCTTTAACATGTAACTGTGGCTCCGATGGAGCCGATTAAGTTGTAGTAGTGGGATGGCGTGTTTGTTGTGCACAAGTAACCTCTTACTTGGAAGAGGTGTACTTGGTGACAGCCTTGGTGCCCTCAGACACGGCATGCTTGGCCAGTTCACCGGGCAGCAAGAGTCGGACAGCTGTCTGGATTTCCCGACTTGTAATGGTGGAGCGTTTGTTGTAGTGCGCCAGGCGGGAAGCCTCGGCAGCGATGCGCTCGAAGATATCGTTCACGAAAGAGTTCATGATGGACATAGCTTTGGAGGAGACTCCTGTGTCGGGGTGCACTTGCTTCAGTACCTTGTAGATGTAGATGCTGTAGCTTTCCTTCCTCCTGCGCTTCTTCTTCTTGTCACCCTTGGCAATGGCCTTCTGGGCCTTTCCAGCCTTCTTGGCAGCCTTTCCGGAAGTTTTGGGAGGCATGGCGGCACAGTTACTCGTGGCGCGGAGCGAGAGAATTGAAAACTGGCCCGACTAACTTTTCCTTATATACCGAGCGGGCCGCTCAGGATCAGACTGGCTGCAGCTACGGCTCTCTTACATTGGTTGGGTCCGCGAGACAGCCACCTGGCCTGATCCTGAGCTTGGTATAAAAGACCAAGGTGGCGGGCGGAAATTTAACTCCTATCACGAAAAGCAGCAGCAGCAACATGTCAGGACGCGGCAAGGGAGGCAAAGTGAAGGGCAAGTCAAAGTCCCGTTCTAGCAGGGCCGGACTCCAGTCCCCCGTGGGTAGAATCCACCGTCTCTTGCGTAAGGGCAACTATGCTGAGCGCGTTGGTGCAGGTGCCCCTGTGTACCTTGCAGCCGTCATGGAGTACCTGGCAGCAGAAGTGCTCGAGCTGGCCGGTAACGCCGCCCGCGACAACAAGAAGACCCGCATTATCCCACGTCATCTTCAGCTTGCCATTCGCAATGACGAGGAGCTGAACAAGCTCCTGTCTGGAGTCACCATTGCCCAAGGGGGTGTCCTTCCTAACATCCAAGCTGTGCTCCTCCCCAAGAAGACAGAGAAAAAATAAGAACCCAAGGTTCGTTCACACAAGACAACCTAACCAAACAGGCTCCTTTCGGAGCCACAGGATATCACTTAAAGAGAGAAATATACGACATCAACGTTTTGCAGGATAACACTCTGTGCAAATTGAGTGAAATTGTTTTTGAATGGTGTAGATGTGAAGGGGTACTGCGGGGGCCTGGGGTGGGGGACTTAAACGGGACTTAGAAGGGCGCAGAAGCAGCAGCAGCAGCAAGGGAGGCGACCTTATTTTCACTCTGGTTCATTGACAGTACACATTTACCAGCAGCATACATTGGAGTCATATTGTAATTGTAGACTAATCAGTGTGGGCTAGCTCGCCAATTTGGGATAGAGAGCAAGAATGTAATGTCCTCAATGAAGTAATGACATAGTTCAAGATACAATAAGTGAGGTGGCCTGAAGTCTTTGACAGTGTCACATTCAATAATATAGTGCTTTAAAGGTGTATCACAAAGTTTACATGCTGAGTGTTCCGGTATGGGTACAGCGTGACTAACTTGCCAGATGTGTCTGTATCCTAACCTAATTCTGGCCACGACTACATCACACAGGCAGGCAGGAGCAAGTTGTTTGGACACTCTTCCTAGCCCCCTTGGGCCCTGTTCACCTACCTACTGTAGCAGTAAGTAGGTACCTGTTGTAAATCGAAAGGTTGCCAATTCGTATTCAGGGAAAGTTGTTGGAGCTTCTAAACTTGAACTGACACAATCCGAGGAGTGGTGACCCGAGGATCACAGACACTATCTCTCCCACTACAAATCCCTTCCTAACCTCCTGCTCCTTCCTATGTCCTCCCAAAATTGAACCATGCTATCGCAAAGGTAATAATACAGGTAGAGACAACAACATATTTTCCTATTGTCTTATTATATAATAATAACAGAAACGCTGCTGCCGCCATCCCGGAGGCTATACATTGTCTCACTGTTCATTCCCTCCACAATTCTTCCTCTTACTTCTTCTTCTTCTTCTTCCATCAATACTTTATTAACGGTGTATGTAAGTTTCACCATGTTTTGCACTACAGCGGTAGAGCAAAGTATATTTTGTTAGCAATAAACCAAAAGCATATTTTATGGCCTAATCATCACTACATAGAACACCACCCATAAAGCATGATACTAGTAGACTACAAAAACTGCTATAAACCCCCAAAGCATATTTTATTGCCTAATCATCACTACATAGAACACCACTCATAAAGCATGATACTATTAGACCACAAACTGCTATAAACCCCAATAATATACTATACTAGTGACTCTAATTGTGTTACCCAATATTATACGAAATAATACTATAAAACATAATAATAAACACACTAATAGTGTATATTAGTTGAATGCACAATCTGATGAGAAGTCAAAAAAAAAAAAAAAAAAAATAGCAACAACCTAGAAAGAGTGTAGAGTATTTTTGTGCAAACTATTATACTAGTAGATGGTCTAAGATAACTGTATGTGAAGGAAAAGGTGTGCTCTCCACTCAAACTTTCTTTTTATGAAATCTCCTGCTCCCCAGCTGAGCGGTACGCCCAATGGGAAACAAAACGTGGCACATAACACGCCGCCCGCCAGCTCTGGCTCGGTGAATAGGAATCAGTAATCGGGCGGAGTATAAACAACACCGCCGCCAATGTGCTCCTCCCATCTCTGAGGAAATCTGGCGGGCAACTTAGTATTATATTAACATGTAATAATAATAACAATAATAATAATAATAATACTACTACTACTACTAATAATAATAATAATAATAATAATAATAATATTAATAATAATAATATTAATAATAATAACATGCAATTTCATTTTATAACACATACTAACAAAATAGTGTATAGCCTACTATACTTAACTATAATAGGTTAGGTTGCGTAGGAGGATCTAAAAAGTACAGTAGTATACACACACACACACACACACACACACTTCGCTACTATATGCCAGACGCTCCCCCGGCTTGACACAACCACTCTCCCTGCTTACCTACCAGCCCCCCCTTCCCACTGACTTAGTAGAAGTATTTGAAATAGCAAAACGCCTGGACAAACTAAAATTAAAACGCTCTACCACCCCCATTGACTTACCAATGAAACGCTTCAAGGAGTTCTCCCCGGAGCTTGCTAAACCCCTATGCTCCATCATCAATGCTTCTTTCAGTCAAGCCAGATGCCCAGCTGACTGGAAGACCTCTTATGTATCACCAGTACCCAAGTCAACCAGCCCACAATCCTTAAATCAGCTACGACCTATTGCAATCACCCCAATACCCAGCCTAATCTGTGAAAGTTTTGTGTTCGACTGGCTGGGCTTTTGCTGATATTGCAGGAGTCGTAGTAGACCCTCAGCAATTTGGCAACATGAAAACTTCCTCCACCACTGACTGACTGTCTTGTCAGCTTTCTCGATTACATATACCGCCATCTCGAGAAACGAAAAACGTCTGTAGCTGTCGCCTTCATTGATTTCACTAAAGCGTTCGACCTAGTCGACCACAATATAATCATCAACAAAGCTATTGACCTCGGGCTTCGGAGAAGTCTTATTATACCATGGCTTACAGACTTCCTCAGTGACCGACGCCAAGCTGTACGCTTCCGAGGGGCTGGCTGTCTCCACCTTTCAGTCACTCACCTGTGGCGTCCCCCAAGGCACCAAGATTTTGGACGACTCTGCTTCCTTATGCTCATCAATGATGCCCTAAGAGAAACCCCTGCTCGCTGGAAATATGTCGACGACTCCACCATTGGGATCCGCGTCAACAATTCTGCTCCAAACTATACCGCCCTTCAGGATTTATTGAACAGTCTCCAAAACTGGGCCACCAACAACCATGTCACCATCAACCATACCAAAACCATGGTTATGCACATCAACCTCTCCTCCGACATTGTCCCACCTCCTTCCATTACTCTAGGTCCGAACACACTCCAGGTTTTAGATTCCACGAAGCTCCTCGGCGTCACCATAGACAACAAACTAAATTAGAAACCACACGTCAGTGAAGTTATCAAATCCTCCAGTTTCCGTCTCCACCTCCTACGCCGACTCAAGTCCCTCGGTGTTCCTGCACACGAGCTCCTCAGTGTTTACACAACATTCATACTTCCCAAGCTCACCTGGTCTTCTTCCCTAAATGCCACACAACGTAAACACCTAGAAAAAGTGCAAAAGAGGCCATGCAAGATTATTCTCTACCCTTCCTATTCCACATATCAAGAAACGCTCAACACACTGACCCTTTAGACTCTCACTGACCATCACCACGACCTCATCTGCAAATTTGGTAAGAAGCTTCTACACCATCCCCGACACCGGCTCCTAACACCACCTGAGATCCCTAGTCCGAGAATTGCTCTTCGACATCACAACCGCATCCAGCCCATACGTGCACGAACTGATCGCTATAAGAACAGCCCAGTCCCAACCATTGTAAAAATTATCGATAACTTGTAATAAATCAGTGTACTCACTCCCAGTAAACACTACTCCTTGCACTGTCACTATGTTGAAATGAACTGTAGTTTGAGCTTTTCCCCAGCTAGTTATTATATGTCTTATTTGTGTCACTCATGTTACTTGTATATTATTTGTAATTCGTAACCCATTCCCCAAATATGTAACTGTATATTTTCAGTCTTCTGGCTGCCAAGCTCTTTCAATAAACCGTTAATTATTATTATTATTATTATTATTATTATATATGTTGGCCCATACCAACTCACTCCCCTGAACCCTCCTCCCCAGCCGGACTATCAACAAGTTCTTGCCATAAGGTACTATCTCATTTGGCCAAGGAATGGAACCAGTGATGAATAGTGGTGAACAGTGCTTAACTCAGTGAAAAACAACTCGGCAGTTGAGTCTTACCCAAGCTAGCTAACCACCTTCACACAGTGAGGTCCCAGGTACCCAGTTATACTTCCCCTGAGACTCCACGATAGAGAGGCCTGGGACCACACCTCACCCACTTGAATGAGTGAGTCATGTCGACCACGTGGTGTCCCCAAGATGCTACGACACCACGTAGTGAATGTTTTGCTACAGCATCATCATGTGAAGTTCCTCATAACACCATCTGTGAGGTAACTGCTACATCATCAGGCCCCTCATAACGCCATCTGTGAGGGAGTTACTACACTACGTGTCTGGTGTTCAACATCTCACCTTACATGATCTACGCGTGCAAACATTAATCTGTATGTTCACTGTGTGCTCCTTCACCTTTCTCTAATGAGGGCTTTTGTTAAACCACCAATTTATGATGTACTAAGTCATTTGTGTCCAATGTATACTTTCGAAAAGCCCTTGTTTGGGGAAGGTAGGAGAGAGTAGTCGTCATTATTGTCCAAGCCACATTATTTATTTCTATATATAAGTAATACAGGCTGGTTTTTAAATACCTCAATCCCCTAACGGTGCCGTTTGTATATTAAGAAATACCGAAGCCATACAGTACAACACCAGCGAATATGAAGTATCACTGTAACCGGCAACTGTTACTCACTCATACCTACATACATATAGAGAGTCTTTACAGAATGATAGCAGACACGAGGAAGACGAACAACAAGAGGAGAAGAGTTAGAAGAAAATCAACTTCAAGCTAAGAAGAAGAATACCAAGACATTTCCTCCAAACAAGAAAACAACACACACACAATCAAGCCGACCAAACACTGAGAAACCATGGCGGAACCCAACATGCACCGGACGCTTGACCTGACTCTATCCTGCCGCATCCAGGCGAGTTGCTGCTTAAAGTCCCTCACGCAAGCGCTGTTTAGCCACTGCACCTATTCTATCCTCCTAAAATTCACTCCAATCCCCCCTGCCACTAGCATGTTATGTATGTATGTATGTATGTATGTATGAATGAATGCTAACTGCAACTTTGCGTATTAAAACTCATTACTCTTACCGAAGTAATATAGTGCGTGGTTATGTTATGTCATGTTAGGATAGATTATAAACTACATTGGGTTACATTTCGTGAGGTTCGGTGACGCTACAGGAAGTTAGGTGAGGTACCTGGAGGTTAGGTGAATGTTGACTGACTGACAATTATTAGGAAGTGGTTCCAACACGTTCACACACAACCTATACTCATACCACAAGTCCAGAATTAGAGAGGATCATGTTATTGGATATATTTTCAACGATTTACTCAGTGTCTAACCAACTCTTTAGCGATTTAAATGTGGACCTAAAATTAGGTCCGTATATTTGTTTGTCGTGGTGGTGGTGGTGGTGTGCGCCCGTCCATCAGGTTGATTAACCACCAAAACCATAAAGGGTGCGGCCCTGCCGTTTCAGGGCATACACCACATCCATGGCGGTGACGGTCTTCCTTTTTGCGTGCTCGGTGTAGGTGACGGCGTCGCGGATGACGTTCTCCAGAAACACCTTGAGGACGCCGCGGGTCTCCTCGTAGATAAGGCCGGATATACGTTTAACACCTCCACGCCGAGCTAGACGACGAATGGCGGGCTTGGTGATACCCTGGATGTTGTCACGAAGCACCTTACGATGACGCTTGGCGCCACCCTTTCCAAGTCCCTTGCCTCCTTTGCCTCGTCCAGTCATGTTGTTGTGGTTGCTACTACAGGTGGTCCTGGTGTGGCTTCGCCCACGGTTTGGTGGGAGTAGGTGGCGTGCTGTGGACGCAGCGGTAGTATCGTTCATCCAAGGCCGTCCCTCCCTCTTGGAGGTGGGGCGTAGCTTGCGGATGACGCATGCGGCACTCGTGGCCAATGAGGTGGCCACTGAGGTGGAGAATGTCTGTATATAAGCCCGCCCGCCTGCCGGGCCGCCAAACAGACGCCTGGGCAAAATGCATGTCCGGACTTCTGGTCCGACAATCTGCTACAACAACAACGGGCCGCCCACTCATCGCATCGCTCCTGAACGAAGAAGACCTCTCAACAAGACCTCCTGCTGGACCCGGAACTCTGAAGACCGCCCTCTCCCTTGTACCATTGTTGGCCATCTTCCCGGACCGGACCACCCACGACCGTCATCGTCCACAACAACTCACGAGCGTTCTCGGTTTATCGAGCATTAGCTTGCCCTCCCCACTGGTGGTGTGAGTGACCCACACTCCAGCTGGAGAGCAGTTATAGCGCGATATTCCCGGCGTGGTTTGAGCTCTTTTCCTTCTACTACTATTTTTCCTTTTTGGCTCTGGCCTAGGGACCTGCACCCTCAAAAGTGTATTCGTCCTGCGGTCCCCCCTGTAACTGTTCACCTCCCTCCCAGGAGATTGTGAACACGAAAGGGGGTCGGAGCAAAACCCATCCCAGCCGAGTCTTTCCAGGAAAACCGTGATCGTGCGGGTCCACCTGGAAAGAGGGTAGCAATCCTTATCCTTCCCAAATAGGCACACTTAGCTCACGTCTATAAGTGAGCAGTCACATACACTAGGAAGTAGGCTTCCCCAACGGGGCTCCGGGAGAGAAGCTCAGGAACCACTCTACGACCACCAGCCAGTGGGGAGTGCTGAAATTCCTCTGCTACTTACTCAACCGGAATAGGTAGGATTTAATAATTAAAAAAATAAATAAATAAATAAAAACGGTTATGGAGCGCGTACGCCCTCCTAACCGCGACCCCCGCCTGAACCGCCAACCTGACGACCCGAACCACGACAGGCTTCGCACAGAGAAAGCAGACCAGTTACGCGCCTTCAACGAAGCCCTGAAAAGTAGGAACTCTGCCACCACCTCCAACAACTCCACCACCACCACCACCTCCACCACCACCACCACTGCTACCGCTACTGAGGACAACTGGACGAAGGTAGAAAATAAGAAACGCCGACGTGCCTTTTCGGGAAACGATTGCCGTCAAGCAACCCCCAAGGCACCCATCACCACCACCAGCTCACCTCCAACGACACTGCCAAAATTCGGGATCACGAAAACGGACGCAAAAACAACATATGCCGCCGTCACAGAGATGAAAAAGCAAAACCCACTAGCCAAGTTCTCAGTGCGGCCCAACCTAAAGGGGGAGATGATCGTTCACCCCAAAGACAAGAACTCCGCCACCACCCTCGACACTTACCTACAAAACACCACCACCATTACTTCAACCAAGCTAGACCCCGCCCAGAAACTGATGAAGTCGGTAGTCCTCCGGTACCCAAAGGAACTACCTCTCGAACCCCTGGAGAACCACCCGAAGATCCTAAAAGCCGAGAGATGCTCTCCCCTGTCCGACAAGACGGCCACCACGAAACAAGTCCTCATAACGCACTACGGCTCACCCCCAGCACCATAGACCTCAAAACCTGGGGGATCTACGAAGTGAGGCCCTTCGTCCCAGAGCCCCTGCGATGCTTCAGATGCCAGAAATACGGGCACCATCAGACAAGGTGCACGTACAGGGAAATCTGCGCAGTCTGCGCACAGAAGCACGGCACACAGTCCTGCCTCACCAAGCTGAAAAATGGGGAAAAAATTGCCCCCAAGTGTGCCAACTGCGGGGGCAAACACCACGCCTGGAATCCTGGATGCTCCGAGAGAACAAAGAGGGTCCAGGCAAACCGACCAGCAGCAAGACCGGCCCCCACCGCCTACACACCAGCCCCACCAAGTACCTTCGTGTGGGGAACCCAAAGGCCAAAACAACAAAGACAACCTCCTCAGCCAGTCAACACCCAAAGTGCAGCCCAGTTTCCTGGCCTCACTACAGCCACACCTCAGCCACCCAAGCAGCAGACAACGACAACCACGAGCAAGACAAAAGAAGCACACACCAAGGCACCAGAAGGAATGATACACGTATCAGACCTAGCCAAGGTACTGACAACCTTCGCGGAGGGCCTAGCCGGACTACTGGGCCACAAGATCCAACCCACACAGCTCCAAATACTCATGGGGAGCGTCCTCGGGCAAGTCGCCACAGCTCCAGCCACCTCAGTGGAGGAAGCCACGCCGGTCCGCACACGAGTAACAGCCGAGGTACACTCTACACCGAAGAAGGCCACCAGAGAACCCAAGACACCGACAGCTCCCAAGATACCGACAGCTCCCAGAAAGAAACTGGACGTTTCAATTCCCCTGAACCGAACCACGGCCCAGAAGGCAAAAACCACAGAACACGAAGACATGGACCTGATTCAGTTGGAATCGAACTTGGACATCTCCATCGAGGACCACCAGAAGTCCCCGATGAAACAGTGGTGGAAAACGTCAGCACCCTGAACATCCTAACATGGAATGCTCAGGGCATCAAAAACAAGAAACACCTCCTACAAGAAGCAGCAGCCAAGGACAAGCTTGACATCATACTCCTACAAGAAACACTTCTACAAGAACACCACTGTTTCAAATTCAGCGGTTACAAGACATACAGGAGGCATTTCACGCAGGCGTCAACAAGAGGATGTATGATCTTGGTCAAGTCAAGCATACCCTCCGCCGATGTCACGCAGCAATTTCCATGTGGGGAAAACATCGAGACACAGGCCGTCAAAGTAACCCTCCAAGAACGGGAATTAACTGTTCACAACATCTACAAGAACCCAAGGGGCTCACTGGAGGTTACTCAATTATTTGCTTCGGCCGCTGACCACGCCACACTCATAGGAGGGGATTTCAACGCACATCATCCTTCCTAAGCTCGGCAAGCCCCACAAATGAAGACGGCCTACACCTATACACCACCTTTCAAGATACACCCGAGATCTGCCTCCTGAACACCGGAGAGCCCACTCACATTAGGGGAGGAAGGCTAGATCTAACCTTCGTCTCCAGTGCACTACAGCCTTCGGCCTCCTGGCAGATACACCCCACGCTGACCAGTGACCACTTCGCCACCCTAACAACGCTGAAGGTGAACAAACTCCCCACTCCACCCCCCCGAGATGGAGATACAACACTCAAAAGGCAGACTGGGGACTCTTCAAGAAACACCTGGCTAAGTGGCGCGAAAAATCACAGCCGGCCGGCGCAGCACCCGCGGATGAGACAACCCTCCACCACCAATTGGTCGAGGCGTTTCACCTAGCGGCAGAAGAGGCTATCCCAAAAACAAAACCCACATCAAGACAGTACAATGATTACTGGTACTACTGTCCCAGGGTGAAAGAACTCAACCACAGAGTGAACATGGCCCGAAGAAACTACAGGAGACATCCCACGGCAACAAACAGACATCTCCTGCAAGTCATAGTCAAGGATACCAGGGAAGAAAAGGAAGAAATTAAAAACGCAAGCTGGCTCAAGTGGTGCTCCGAACTGAACGAACACACCACCCTTGGCAAGATGTGGGCCCAGATCCGAAGGGCATCTGGGAAGGCAACACCACCACCACCAACTCATCCCAACCCAGAAGAGGAAGCCGAGAGACTTGCAAAACTGTTCTCTGACCGAGCAGCAACGAAAAACCTCCCGAGACAGGCGGAGGAGACACAACGGCGTCTGCGACAGGTCAGACTCCAGATGATCGAAGAGGCCTGCAACAGTGAAGATGACACTGACAGACCTTTCAACCAGCAAGAACTCCAGAAGTCGATAAAACGAAGCAAGGACACAGCACCAGGGGCCGACAGGATAACCTACTCCATGCTTTCTCATGCCGGTACACCCGGACACGAGGCTCTGCTGCAAGCCATCAATGCCTCGTGGACAGCACAAAGACTCCCACCGGAATGGAAGAAGGCAGATATACAGCCCATTCCGAAGCCCAGAGAACCAGACAAGCCGAGGCCCATCTCCCTTCTCAGCTGCATAGCGAAGACCGGAGAAAGAATGGCTCTCAACCGACTCAAGTGGAAAGTAGGCAGCCCACACCCTCACATCTTTGCTTACACCGAGAACACCGGCACAGGCAACAACATCGCCGAGATACTCAGCACAGTGGACAACAAACCAGCTCTGGTGGTCTTCCTCGACCTGGAGAAAGCCTTCGAACTAGCAAATCCATTGGCCATTACAACTACGCTCGCTAAAAAAGGCGTCAAAGGAAGGTTGCTGGGGTGGATCCAGAACTACCTCACACAGAGAGAAGCACGAGTACGCTTTCAGAGAGCAACCTCAAGCTACAGGGTCCACGAAAACGGAACCCCACAAGGAGGCATCCTCAGTCCAATGCTGTTCAATGTCCTGATGGAAAATCTAGTCAAACTTCCCTTCAGACAAACAGCCAAGCTCCTATGCTATGCAGACGACTTACAGCTTATAGTAAGAGGATCGAACAGACTAGCCAACACGCAACGCGCACTCCAACTTATAGAAGAGGAGTGCAACAGACTTGGACTCAAGATAAATCCAGCCAAGTCGAAAGCGATGGCCATCTGCACAGACACACCAGACAAGACGCTCTCCATACAAAACACGCCGATAGTCTGGACCAACGCCCACCAGTGTCTTGGAATCTGGTTTGACCAGAAACTCACCTTCAAGCCGCAACTCGAGTATCTCAGGCACAGGACGAAGAGCAGACACAATATAATGAGGTCGCTCACCAGCAAATCCGCAGGAGCAAACCTTCATGTGCTCAAAGCCTACTACACAGCCGCCATCAGATCGCTGGTAGATTACAGTGCTCCAGCACTCATTGGACTGAGAGAAGACCAAATAGCTAAGCTAGAAGTCATTCAAAACAATGCTCTCAGGACCATGCTCGGAGCACCCATGTGGACCAGAATTTGCAATCTGCAAATGGAAACCGAACTACCACCCCTGGCAGTCCGAGTCAAGCAGGTGACAGCCGGACTCCTCGCCAAAATCTGTAGAGCAGACAAGCCCACAGTTGCCAAGATTCGAATCAGTGCCTCCCTCCACCTCGACCACAGAGTGCGAGGGGCCACCTGGTCGCACGAGGCAAGCGAGGTCATCCGACACCTGCAAGCAGAAACACTCGTCAAGAACAACCAAGACACACGAGACAATGGTTACACTGTTCCTCCACCATGGAGCCCTCCACCAGCCACACTAAAATTCACCGACCTCGGCGATAGTAAAGCCAACCTCCAGAAGGAGGACCTCCAAAAAATATCTCTCCAAGCCATAGCCACCGAGACACCGGCTGATGCAGCATCATACTTCACAGACGGCTCGGTGGACCCAAAACATCACAGATCCGGAGCGGCCTTCTACACCCAAGGTCAGACCCTCAAATGGAGACTTTCCAACGACTGCTCCACCCTACAAACAGAACTGGTAGCAATCTCAAAGGCCCTACAACACGCTGCAACACAACACAACAAGTCCGTCATAATTCACACGGACTCGAAATCGGCCATGCAGGCGCTGCAACACAGTCAACCAAGAGACAACGTCCACATCATCACCTCGATCCTCGCACAGCTACAGGAATTCCAAAGCCAACACCGACGAGTCGTCTTACACTGGATTCCCAGTCATGTAGGGATCGGAGGAAACGACGTGGCAGACGAAGCAGCCAAGGCAGCTACACGTTCCAGTAGCGTACACATCCAAGTTCCAGCAAGTGTGCAACAGATCAAGAATCACCTCAGAAAGACTACCAAGCTCCACATCAAAAAGAGCTTCCTTCACGCACTCAACGCTGGTTCCCAATCAGCCAAATGGTACCTGGCGGCCACAAAAGGGGAACCACCTTTCGCAGACAAGAAAACTCCAAGACAAACCCAAGTCAACCTTCACCGACTACGACTAGGGTACAAGTGCTCCTGGCAGATGATCGGAAACGACGTCATGGAATGCACCTACTGTCAGGAGCCAGCAGCCAACCCACTTGAACACTATCTCCTCGATTGCGAGGTCACACAAAGCCTCCGAGACAGAACTCAAATCTCCCAAGAAACACACACAACACCAGCGGCCACTCTAACCCGAAAGGCCCACACAGACCACACTCACCACCTACTCCGGGTCATCACACGATACCCACCACCCAGATAGCTTAGAAAGCATCCTCTCCCAGCAAGTGCGGACCCCAGTTCGGGGGGCGCGCCACTCCGAGGCTGACCACGTCCAAGAGTGGGGGCCGGTGGTAAGCGTCCACTGATCGGGGGTCCGCTCACACTTGCAACCTGCAGTATCCCTCCAATCTGCAGGTGGGGCCACCTCCAATCCCAATCCGGTCTGGCTGCTCCTGGAGCTCCAGCCGGAACCACCAAACGGGCCGCCTATAGGCAAAGGCCCGTGTCGGACTACGGTCCGACAATCTATACAACAAAACAACCGGGCCGCCGACTCATCACATCGCTCCTGAACGAAGAAGACCTCTCAACAAGACCTCCTGCTGGACCCGGAACTCTGAAGACCGCCCTCTCCCTTGTACCATTGTTGGCCATCTTCCCGGACCGGACCACCCACGACTGTCATCGTCCACAACAACTCACGAGCGTTCTCGGTTTATCGAGCATTAGCTTGCCCTCCCCACTGGTGGTGTGAGTGACCCACACTCCAGCTGGAGAGCAGTTATAGCGCGATATTCCCGGCGTGGTTTGAGCTCTTTTCCTTCTACTACCATTTTTCCTTTTTCGCTCTGGCCTAAGGACCTGCACCCTCAAAAGTGTATTCGTCCTGCGGTCCCCCCTGTAACTGTTCACCTCCCTCCCAGGAGATTGTGAACACGAAAGGGGGTTGGAGCAAAACCCATCCCAGCCGAGTCTTTCCAGGAAAACCGTGATCGTGCGGGTCCACCTGGAAAGAGGGTAGCAATCCTTATCCTTCCCAAATAGGCACACTTAGCTCACGTCTATAAGTGAGCAGTCACATACACTAGGAAGTAGGCTTCCCCAACGGGGCTCCGGGAGAGAAGCTCAGGAACCACTCTACGACCACCAGCCAGTGGGGGGTGCTGTAATTCCTCTGCATTTTACTCAACCGGAATAGGTAGGATCTAATAATAAAAAAATAAAAAAAATAAAAAAAAAAAACAACAACAACCCGGTTATGGAGCGCGTACGCCCTCCTAACCGCGACCCCCGCCTGAACCGCCAACCTGACGACCCGAACCACGACAGGCTTCGCACAGAGAAAGCAGACCAGTTACGCGCCTTCAACGAAGCCCTGAAAAGTAGGAACTCTGCCACCACCTCCAACAACTCCACCACCACCACCACCTCCACCACCACCACCACTGCTACCGCTACTGAGGACAACTGGACGAAGGTAGAAAATAAGAAACGCCGACGTGCCTTTTCGGGAAACGATTGCCGTCAAGCAGCCCCCAAGGCACCCATCACCACCACCAGCTCACCTCCAACGACACTGCCAAAATTCCGGATCACGAAAACGGACACAAAAACAACATATGCCGCCGTCACAGAGATGGAAAAGCAAAACCCACTGGCCAAGTTCTCAGTGCGGCCCAACCTAAAGGGGGAGATGATCGTTCACCCCAAAGACAAGAACTCCGCCACCACCCTCGACACTTACCTACAAAACACCACCACCATTACTTCAACCAAGCTAGACCCCGCCCAGAAACTGATGAAGTCAGTAGTCCTCCGGTACCCAAAGGAACTACCTCTCGAACCCCTGGAGAACCACCCGAAGATCCTAAAAGCCGAGAGATGCTCTCCCCTGTCCGACAAGACGGCCACCACGAAACAAGTCCTCATAACGCACTACGGCTCACCCCCAGCACCATAGACCTCAAAACCTGGGGGATCTACGAAGTGAGGCCCTTCGTCCCAGAGCCCCTGCGATGCTTCAGATGCCAGAAATACGGGCACCATCAGACAAGGTGCACGTACAGGGAAATCTGCGCAGTCTGCGCACAGAAGCACGGCACACAGTCCTGCCTCACCAAGCTGAAAAATGGGGAAAAAATTGCCCCCAAGTGTGCCAACTGCGGGGGCAAACACCACGCCTGGAATCCTGGATGCTCCGAGAGAACAAAGAGGGTCCAGGCAAACCGACCAGCAGCAAGACCGGCCCCCACCGCCTACACACCAGCCCCACCAAGTACCTTCGTGTGGGGAACCCAAAAGCCCAAACAACAAAGACAACCTCCTCAGCCAGTCAACACCCAAAGTGCAGCCCAGTTTCCTGGCCTCACTACAGCCACACCTCAGCCACCCAAGCAGCAGAGAACGACAACCACGAGAAAGACAAAAGAAGCACACACCAAGGCACCAGAAGGAATGATACACATATCAGACCTAGCCAATGTACTGACGACCTTCGCGGAGGGCCTAGCCGGACTACTGGGCCACAAGATCCAACCCACACAGCTCCAAATACTCATGGGGAGCGTCCTCGGGCAAGTCGCCACAGCTCCAGCCACCTCAGTGGAGGAAGCCACGCCGGTCCGCACACGAGTAACAGCCGAGGTACACTCTACACCGAAGAAGGCCACCAGAGAACCCAAGACACCGACCGCTCCCAAGATACCGACAGCTCCCAGAAAGAAACTGGACGTTTCAACTCCCCTGAACCGAACCACGGCCCAGAAGGCAAAAACCACAGAACACGAAGACATGGACCTGATTCAGTTGGAATCGAACTTGGACATCTCCATCGAGGACCACCAGAAGTCCCCGATGAAACAGTGGTGGAAAACGTCAGCACCCTGAACATCCTAACATGGAATGCTCAGGGCATCAAAAACAAAAAACACCTCCTACAAGAAGCAGCAGCCAAGGACAAGCTTGACATCATACTCCTACAAGAAACACTTCTACAAGAACACCACTGTTTCAAATTCAGCGGTTACAAGACATACAGGAGGCATTTCACGCGGGCGTCAACAAGAGGATGTATGATCTTGGTCAAGTCAAGCATACCCTCCGCCGATGTCACGCAACAATTTCCATGTGGGGAAAACATCGAGACACAGGCCGTCAAAGTAACCCTCCAAGAACGGGAATTAACTGTTCACAACATCTACAAGAACCCAAGGGGCTCACTGGAGGTTACTCAATTATTTGCTTCGGCCGCCGACCACGCCACACTCATAGGAGGGGATTTCAACGCACATCATCCCTTCCTAAGCTCGGCAAGCCCCACAAATGAAGACGGCCTACACCTATACACCACCTTTCAAGATACACCCGAGATCTGCCTCCTGAACACCGGAGAGCCCACCCACACTAGGGGAGGAAGGCTAGATCTAACCTTCGTCTCCAGTGCACTACAGCCTTCGGCCTCCTGGCAGATACACCCCACGCTGACCAGTGACCACTTCGCCACCCTAACAACGCTGAAGGTGAACAAACTCCCCACTCCACCCCCCCCGAGATGGAGATACAACACTCAAAAGGCAGACTGGGGACTCTTCAAGAAACACCTGGCTAAGTGGCGCGAAAAATCACAGCCGGCCGGCGCAGCACCCGCGGATGAGACAACCCTCCACCACCAATTGGTCGAGGCGTTTCACCTAGCGGCAGAAGAGGCTATCCCAAAAACAAAACCCACATCAAGACAGTACAATGATTACTGGTACTACTGTCCCAGGGTGAAAGAACTCAACCACAGAGTGAACATGGCCCGAAGAAACTACAGGAGACATCCCACGGCAACAAACAGACATCTCCTGCAAGTCATAGTCAAGGATACCAGGGAAGAGAAGGAAGAAATTAAAAACGCAAGCTGGCTCAAGTGGTGCTCCGAACTGAACGAGCACACCACCCTTGGCAAGATGTGGGCCCAGATCCGAAGGGCATCTGGGAAGGCAACACCACCACCACCAACTCATCCCAACCCAGAAGAGGAAGCCGAGAGACTTGCAAAACTGTTCTCTGACCGAGCAGCAACGAAGAACCTCCCGAGACAGGCGGAGGAGACACAACGGCGTCTGCGACAGGTCAGACTCCAGATGATCCAAGAGGCCTGCAACAGTGAAGATGACACTGACAGACCATTCAACCAGCAAGAACTCCGGAAGTCGCTAAAACGAAGCAAGGATACAGCTCCAGGGGCCGACAGGATAACCTACTCCATGCTCTCTCATGCCGGTACAGCCGGACACGAGGCTCTGCTGCAAGCCATCAATGCTTCGTGGACAGCACAAAGACTCCCACCGGAATGGAAGAAGGCAGATATACAGCCCATTCCGAAGCCCAGAGAACCAGACAAGCCGAGGCCCATCTCCCTTCTCAGCTGCATAGCAAAGACCGGAGAAAGAATGGCTCTCAACCGACTCAAGTGGAAAGTAGGCAGCCCACACCCTCACATCTTTGCTTACACCGAGAACACCGGCACAGGCAACAACATCGCCGAGATACTCAGCACAGTGGACAACAAACCAGCTCTGGTGGTCTTCCTCGACCTGGAGAAAGCCTTCGAACTAGCAAATCCTTTGGCCATTACAACTACGCTCGCTAAAAAAGGCGTCAAAGGAAGGTTGCTGGGGTGGATCCAGAACTACCTCACACAGAGAGAAGCACGAGTACGCTTTCAGGAGCAACCTCAAGCTACAGGGTCCACGAAAACGGAACCCCACAAGGAGGCATCCTCAGTCCAATGCTGTTCAATGTCCTGATGGAAAATCTAGTCAAACTTCCCTTCAGACAAACAGCCAAGCTCCTATGCTATGCAGACGACTTACAGCTTATAGTAAGAGGATCGAACAGACTAGCCAACACGCAACACGCACTCCAACTTATAGAAGAGGAGTGCAACAGACTTGGACTCAAGATAAATCCAGCCAAGTCGAAAGCGATGGCCATCTGCACAGACACACCAGACAAGATGCTCTCCATACAAAACACGCCGGTAGTCTGGACCAACGCCCACCAGTGTCTTGGAATCTGGTTTGACCAGAAACTCACCTTCAAGCCGCAACTCGAGTATCTCAGGCACAGGACGAAGAGCAGACACAATATAATGAGGTCGCTCACCAGCAAATCCGCAGGAGCAAACCTTCATGTGCTCAAAGCCTACTACACAGCCGCCATCAGATCGCTGGTAGATTACAGTGCTCCAGCACTCATTGGACTGAGAGAAGACCAAATAGCTAAGCTAGAAGTCATTCAAAACAATGCTCTCAGGACCATGCTCGGAGCACCCATGTGGACCAGAATTTGCAATCTGCAAATGGAAACCGAGCTACCACCCCTGGCAGTACGAGTCAAGCAGGTGACAGCCGGTCTCCTCGCCAAAATCTGTAGAGCAGACAAGCCCACAGTTGCCAAGATTCGAATCAGTGCCTCCCTCCACCTCGACCACAGAGTGCGAGGGGCCACCTGGTCGCACGAGGCAAGCGAGGTCATCCGACACCTGCAAGCAGAAACACTCGTCAAGAACAACCAAGACACACGAGACAATGGTTACACTGTTCCTCCACCATGGAGCCCTCCACCAGCCACACTCAAATTCACCGACCTCGGCGATAGTAAAGCCAACCTCCAGAAGGAGGACCTCCAAAAAATATCTCTCCAAGCCATAGCCACAGAGACACCGGCTGATGCAGCATCATACTTCACAGACGGCTCGGTGGACCCAAAACATCACAGATCCGGAGCGGCCCTCTACACCCAAGGTCAGACCCTCAAATGGAGACTTTCCAACGACTGCTCCACCCTACAAACAGAACTGGTAGCAATCTCAAAGGCCCTACAACACGCTGCAACACAACACAACAAGTCCGTCATAATTCACACGGACTCGAAATCGGCCATGCAGGCGCTGCAACACAGTCAACCAAGAGACAACGTCCACATCATCACCTCGATCCTCGCACAGCTACAGGAATTCCAAAGCCAAAACCGACCAGTCGTCTTACACTGGATTCCCAGTCATGTAGGGATCGGAGGAAACGACGTGGCAGACGAAGCAGCCAAGGCAGCTACACGTTCCAGTAGCGTACACATCCAAGTTCCAGCAAGTGTGCAACAGATCAAGAATCACCTCAGAAAGACTACCAAGCTCCACATCAAAAAGAGCTTCCTTCATGCACTCAACGCTGGTTCCCAATCAGCCAAATGGTACCTGGCGGCCACAAAAGGGGAACCACCTTTCGCAGACAAGAAAACTCCAAGACAAACCCAAGTCAGCCTTCACCGACTACGACTAGGGTACAAGTGCTCCTGGCAGATGATAGGAAATGACGTCACGGAATGCACCTACTGTCAGGAGCCAGCAGCCAACCCACTTGAACACTATCTCCTCGATTGCGAGGTCACACAAAGCCTCCGAGACAGAACTCAAATCTCCCAAGAAACACACACAACACCAGCGGCCACTCTAACCCGAAAGGCCCACACAGACCACATTCACCACCTACTCCGGGTCATCACACGATACCCACCACCCAGATAGCTTAGAAAGCATCCTCTCCCAGCAAGTGCGGACCCCAGTTCGGGGGGCGCGCCACTCCGAGGCTGACCACGTCCAAGAGTGGGGGCCGGTGGTAAGCGTCCACTGATCGGGGGTCCGCTCACACTTGCAACCTGCAGTATCCCTCCAATCTGCAGGTGGGACCACCTCCAATCCCAATCCGGTCTGGCTGCTCCTGGAGCTCCAGCCGGAACCACCAAACGGGCCGCCTATAGGCAAAGGCCCGTGTCGGACTACGGTCCGACAATCTATACAACAACAACAACCGGGCCGCCCGTATTGACTATTTCGTCGTCGAGATGGCCCGTACTAAACAGACTGCCCGCAAGTCCACTGGAGGCAAGGCTCCACGGAAGCAGCTTGCCACCAAGGCAGCTCGCAAGTCCGCCCCAGCCACCGGTGGTGTCAAGAAGCCCCATCGTTACAGGCCCGGAACCGTCGCCCTTCGTGAGATCCGTCGTTACCAGAAGAGCACAGAGCTACTCATCAGGAAGCTGCCCTTCCAGCGCCTGGTGCGTGAGATCGCCCAGGATTTCAAGACTGACCTGCGCTTCCAGTCGTCTGCCGTCATGGCTCTGCAGGAAGCCTCTGAGGCTTACCTGGTGGGTCTTTTCGAGGACACCAACCTGTGTGCCATTCACGCCAAGCGCGTTACCATCATGCCCAAGGACATCCAGCTGGCCCGGCGCATCCGCGGAGAGCGTGCTTAAGTCCTCTTCCTTGGGAAAAACAAAAAGCACAACAAAACCTACCAGACATCTATAACTCGGCCCTTCTCAGGGCCAAAGAACTGTTCTGAAGATAATTTTCATGACAATCGAAATGGTTGGTGGTCGGAGAGCGTTAATTTCGGTTACCCAAATCGCCTAACGGTAAGTTGGTAACATTCGTGGAGGTACGATTGTATAGTAGGTCATCAATTCGGGAGGTGGGTGGGTGCAACAAACAAGAGCTAGTAACAAATAAATATATAAAGAATAAGTAAGTAAAGAAATAAATAAAATAAAAGAACATACAATAAAATAAAATAAAATTTTTTTTTACATGAAATAGGCATGCTGCAAACAAGAAATGAAGCCCAAACACACTCCATGTATGTCACTTTGCAGTGGGTGTAAAAGTACTCCACGCAGAATTTATTTATTTATTTATTATGTGTCGATTTAGTCCTGTTTCTACGCCAATAGAGAATGCAGATTATTATAATTTTATTTTTTTTATTTCCCTCTCAATATATCACTGTCGGTAACTGTCTCTTTAACATGTAACTGTGGCTCCGATGGAGCCGATTAAGTTGTAGTAGTGGGATGGCGTGTTTGTTGTGCACAAGTAACCTCTTGCTTGGAAGAGGTGTACTTGGTGACAGCCTTGGTGCCCTCAGACACGGCATGCTTGGCCAGTTCACCGGGCAGCAAGAGTCGGACAGCTGTCTGGATTTCCCGACTTGTAATGGTGGAGCGTTTGTTGTAGTGCGCCAGGCGGGAAGCCTCGGCAGCGATGCGCTCGAAGATGTCGTTCACGAAAGAGTTCATGATGGACATAGCTTTGGAGGAGACTCCTGTGTCGGGGTGCACTTGCTTCAGTACCTTGTAGATGTAGATGCTGTAGCTTTTCTTCCTCCTGCGCTTCTTCTTCTTGTCACCCTTGGCAATGGCCTTCTGGGCCTTTCCAGCCTTCTTGGCAGCCTTTCCGGAAGTTTTGGGAGGCATGGCGGCACAGTTACTCGTGGCGCGGAGCGAGAGAATTGAAAACTGGCCCGACTAACTTTTCCTTATATACCGAGCGGGCCGCTCAGGATCAGACTGGCTGCAGCTACGGCTCTCTTACATTGGTTGGGTCCGCGAGACGGCCACCTGGCCTGATCCTGAGCTTGGTATAAAAGACCAAGGTGGCGGGCGGAAATTTAACTCCTATCACGAAAAGCAGCAGCAGCAACATGTCAGGACGCGGCAAGGGAGGCAAAGTGAAGGGCAAGTCAAAGTCCCGTTCTAGCAGGGCCGGACTCCAGTTCCCCGTGGGTAGAATCCACCGTCTCTTGCGTAAGGGCAACTATGCTGAGCGCGTTGGTGCAGGTGCCCCTGTGTACCTTGCAGCCGTCATGGAGTACCTGGCAGCAGAAGTGCTCGAGCTGGCCGGTAACGCCGCCCGCGACAACAAGAAGACCCGCATTATCCCACGTCATCTTCAGCTTGCCATTCGCAATGACGAGGAGCTGAACAAGCTCCTGTCTGGAGTCACCATTGCCCAAGGGGGTGTCCTTCCTAACATCCAAGCTGTGCTCCTCCCCAAGAAGACAGAGAAGAAATAAGAACCCAAGGTTCGTTCACACAAGACAACCTAACCAAACAGGCTCCTTTCGGAGCCACAGGATATCACTTAAAGAGAGAAATATACGACATCAACGTTTTGCAGGATAACACTCTATTTTACGTCAAATTAGCATAGTATTGTGGAAATAGAGTGAAATTGATTTTGAATGGTGTAGATGTGAAGGGCGGTTGTGGGGGCCTGGGGTGGGGGACTTAAACGGGACTTAGAAGGGCGCAGAAGCAGCTTTAGCAGCAGCAGCAAGGGAGGCGACCTTATTTTCAGTCAGGTTCATACACAAAGAAATACATCAGATTCATTGACAGTACAGTACACATTTACCAGTGTGGGCTAGCCAATTTGGGATAAAGAGCAAGAATGTAATGTCCTCAATGAAGTAATGACATAGTTCAAGATACAATAAGTGAGGTGGCCTGAAGTCTTTGACAGTGTCCCATTCAATAATATAGTAGTGCTTTAAAGGTGTATCACCAAGTTTACATGCTGAGTGTTCCGGTATGGGTACAGCGTTACTAACTAGCCAGATGTGTCTGTATCCTAACCTAATTCTGGCCACGACTACATCACACAGGCAGGCAGGAGCAAGTTGTTTGGACACTCTTCCTAGCCCCCTTGGTCCCTGTTCACCTACCTACTGTAGCAGTAAGTAGGTACCTGTTGTAAATCGAAAGGTTGCCAATTCGTATTCAGGGAAAGTTGTTGGAGCTTCTAAACTTGAACTGACACAATCCGAGGAGTGGTGACCCGAGGATCACAGACACTATCTCTCCCACTACAAATCCCTTCCTAACCTCCTGCTCCTTCCTATGTCCTCCCAAAATTGAACCATGCTATCGCAAAGGTAATAATACAGGTAGAGACAACAACATATTTTCCTATTGTCTTATTATATATTAATAACAGAAACGCTGCCGCCATCCCGGAGGCTTTACATTGTCTCACTGTTCATTCCCTCCACAATTCTTCCTCTTACTTCTTCTTCTTCTTCTTCTTCTTCTTCTTCTTCTTCTTCTTCTTCTTCTTCTTCTTCTTCTTCTTCTTCTTCTTCTTCTTCTTCTTCTTCTTCTTCTTCTTCTTCTTCTTCTTCTTCTTCTTCTTCTTCTTCTTCTTCTTCTTCTTCTTCTTCTTCTTCTTCTTCTTCTTCTTCTTCTTCTTCTTCTTCTTCTTCTTCTTCTTCTTCCATCAATACTTTATTAACGGTGTATGTAAGTTTCACCATGTTTTGCACTACAGCGGTAGAGCAAAGTATATTTTGTTAGCAATAAACCAAAAGCATATTTTATGGCCTAATCATCACTACATAGAACACCACCCATAAAGCATGATACTAGTAGACCACAAAAACTGCTATAAACCCCCAAAGCATATTTTATTGCCTAATCATCACTACATAGAACACCACTCATAAAGCATGATACTATTAGACCACAAACTGCTATAAACCCCAATAATATACTATACTAGTGACTCTAATTGTGTTACCCAATATTATACGAAATAATACTATAAAACATAATAATAAACACACTAATAGTGTATATTAGTTGAATGCACAATCTGATGAGAAGTCAAAAAAAAAAAAAAAAAAAATAGCAACAACCTAGAAAGAGTGTAGAGTATTTTTGTGCAAACTATTATACTAGTAGATGGTCTAAGATAACTGTATGTGAAGGAAAAGGTGTGCTCTCCCCTCAAACTTTCTTTTTATGAAATCTCCTACTCCCCAGCTGAGCGGTACGCCCAATGGGAAACAAAACGTGGCACATAACACGCCGCCCGCCAGCTCTGGCTCGGTGAATAGGAATCAGTAATCGGGCGGAGTATAAACAACACCGCCGCCAATGTGCTCCTCCCATCTCTGAGGAAATCTGGCGGGCAACTTAGTATTATATTAGCATGTAATAATAATAACAATAATAATAATAATAATAATAATACTACAACTACTACTACTACTAATAATAATAATAATAATAATATTAATAATAATAATATTAATAATAATAACATGCAATTTCATTTTATAACACATACTAACAAAATAGTGTATAGCCTACTATACTTAACTATAATAGGTTAGGTTGCGTAGGAGGATCTAAAAAGTACAGTAGTATACACACACACACACACACACACACACACACACACACACACACACACATACATATAGACAACAAACTAAATTAGAAACCACACGTCAGTGAAGTTATCAAATCCTCCAGTTTCCGTCTCCACCTCCTACGCCGACTCAAGTCCCTCGGTGGTCCTGCACACGAGCTCCTCAGTGTTTACACAACATTCATACTTCCCAAGCTCACCTATGCCTCCTCCACCTGGTCTTCCTCCCTAAATGCCACACAACGTAAACACCTCGAAAAAGTGCAAAAGAGGCCATGCAAGATTATTCTCTACCCTTCCTACTCCACATATCAAGAAGCGCTCAACACACTGACCCTTTAGACTCTCACTGACCATCACCACGACCTCATCTGCAAATTTGGTAAGAAGCTTCTACACCATCCCCGACACCGGCTCCTACTACCACCTGAGATCCCTAGTCCGAGAATTGCTCTTCGACACCACAACCGCATCCAGCCCAGCCCATACGTGCACGAACTGATCGCTATAAGAACAGCCCAGTCCCAACCATTGTAAAAATTATCGATAACTTGTAATAAATCAGTGTACTCACTCCCAGTAAACACTACTCCTTGCACTGTCACTATGTTGAAATGAACTGTAGTTTGAGCTTTTCCCCAGCTAGTTATTATATGTCTTATTTGTGTCACTCATGTTACTTGTATATTATTTGTAATTCGTAACCCATTCCCCAAATATGTAACTGTATATTTTCAGTCTTCTGGCTGCCAAGCTCTTTCAATAAACCGTTAATTATTATTATTATTATTATTATTTATATGTTGGCCCATACCAACTCACTCCCCTGAACCCTCCTCCCCAGCGGACTATCAACAAGTTCTTGCCATAAGGTACTATCTCATTTGGCCAAGGAATGGAACCAGTGATGAATAGTGGTGAACAGTGCTTAACTCAGTGAAAAACAACTCGGCAGTTGAGTCTTACCCAAGCTAGCTAACCACCTTCACACAGTGAGGTCCCAGGTACCCAGTTATACTTCCCCTGAGACTCCACGATAGAGAGGCCTGGGACCACACCTCACCCACTTGAATGAGTGAGTCATGTCGACCACGTGGTGTCCCCAAGATGCTACGACAACACGTAGTGAATGTTTTGCTACAGCATCATCATGTGAATTTCCTCATAACACCATCTGTGAGGTAACTGCTACATCATCAGGCCCCTCATAACGCCATCTGTGAGGGAGTTACTACACTACGTGTCTGGTGTTCAACATCTCACCTTACATGATCTACGCATGCAAACATTAATCTGTATGTTCACTGTGTGCTCCTTCACCTTTCTCTAATGAGGGCTTTTGTTAAACCACCAATTTATGATGTACTAAGTCATTTGTGTCCAATGTATACTTTCGAAAAGCCCTTGTTTGGGGAAGGTAGGAGAGAGTAGTCGTCATTATTGTCCAAGCCACATTATTTATTTCTATATATAAGTAATGCAGGCTGGTTTTTAAATACCTCAATCCACTAACGGTGCTGTTTGTATATTAAGAAATACCGAAGCCATACAGTACAACACCAGCGAATATGAAGTATCACTGTAACCGGCAACTGTTACTCACTCATACCTACATACATATAGAGAGTCTTTACAGAATGATAGCAGACACGAGGAAGACGAACAACAAGAGGAGAAGAGTTAGAAGAAAATCAACTTCAAGCTAAGAAGAAGAATACCAAGACATTTCCTCCAAACAAGAAAACAACACACACAATCAAGCCGACCAAACACTGAGAAACCATGGCGGAACCCAACATGCACCGGACGCTTGACCTGACTCTATCCTGCCGCATCCAGGCGAGTTGCTGCTTAAAGTCCCTCACGCAAACGCTGTTTAGCCACTGCACCTATTCTATCCTCCTAAAATTCACTTCAATCCCCCCTGCCACTAGCATGTTATGTATGTATGTATGTATGTATGTATGTATGTATGTATGTATGTATGTATGTATGTATGTATGTATGTATGTATGTATGTATGTATGAATGAATGATAACTGCAACTTTGTGTATTAAAACTCATTACTCTTACCGAAGTAATATAGTGCGTGGTTATGTTATGTCATGTTAGGATAGATTATAAACTACATTGGGTTACATTTCGTGAGGTTCGGTGACGCTACAGGAAGTTAGGTGAGGTACCTGGAGGTTAGGTGAATGTTGACTGACTGACTGACTGACAATTATTAGGAAGTGGTTCCAACACGTTCACACACAACCTATACTCATACCACAAGTCCAGAATTAGAGAGGATCATGTGATTGGATATATTTTCAACGATTTACTCAGTGTCTAACCAACTCTTTAGCGATTTAAATGTGGACCTAAAATTAGGTCCGTATATTTGTTTGTCGTGGTGGTGGTGGTGGTGTGCGCCCGTCCATCAGGTTGATTAACCACCAAAACCATAAAGGGTGCAGCCCTGCCGTTTCAGGGCATACACCACATCCATGGCGGTGACGGTCTTCCTTTTTGCGTGCTCGGTGTAGGTGACGGCGTCACGGATGACGTTCTCCAGAAACACCTTGAGGACGCCGCGGGTCTCCTCGTAGATGAGGCCGGATATACGTTTAACACCTCCACGCCGAGCTAGACGACGAATGGCGGGCTTGGTGATACCCTGGATGTTGTCACGAAGCACCTTACGATGACGCTTGGCGCCACCCTTTCCAAGTCCCTTGCCTCCTTTTCCTCGTCCAGTCATGTTGTTGTGGTTGCTACTACAGGTGGTCCTGGTGTGGCTTCGCCCACGGTTTGGTGGGAGTAGGTGGCGTGCTGTGGACGCAGCGGTAGTATCGTTCATCCAAGGCCGTCCCTCCCTCTTGGAGGTGGGGCGTAGCTTGCGGATGACGCATGCGGCACTCGTGGCCAATGAGGTGGCCACTGAGGTGGAGAATGTCTGTATATAAGCCCGCCCGCCTGCCGGGCCGCCCGTATTGACTATTTCGTCGTCGAGATGGCCCGTACTAAACAGACTGCCCGCAAGTCCACTGGAGGCAAGGCTCCACGGAAGCAGCTTGCCACCAAGGCAGCTCGCAAGTCCGCCCCAGCCACCGGTGGTGTCAAGAAGCCCCATCGTTACAGGCCCGGAACCGTAGCCCTTCGTGAGATCCGTCGTTACCAGAAGAGCACAGAGCTACTCATCAGGAAGCTGCCCTTCCAGCGCCTGGTGCGTGAGATCGCCCAGGATTTCAAGACTGACCTGCGCTTCCAGTCGTCTGCCGTCATGGCTCTGCAGGAAGCCTCTGAGGCTTACCTGGTGGGTCTTTTCGAGGACACCAACCTGTGTGCCATTCACGCCAAGCGCGTTACCATCATGCCCAAGGACATCCAGCTGGCCCGGCGCATCCGCGGAGAGCTTGCTTAAGTCCTCTTCCTTGGGGAAAAACAAAAAGCACAACAAAACCTACCAGACATCTATAACTCGGCCCTTCTCAGGGCCAAAGAACTGTTCTGAAGATAATTTTCATGACAATCGAAATGGTTGGTGGTCGGAGAGCGTTAATTTCGGTTACCCAAATCGCCTAACGGTAAGTTGGTAACATTCGTGGAGGTACGATTGTATAGTAGGTCATCAATTCGGGAGGTGGGTGGGTGCAACAAACAAGAGCTAGTAACA
>NW_024723484.1:0-100000 GCF_018991925.1 Homarus americanus
CAGACCAAGAGCTGAAACAACACTCTAGTCTCATACACATTATCTCATGTCGATAAAAGGATTCAAGAGTGAGATACCGTGTACAGGACGTCGGGACAGCAGTGGGGGCCTGATACACACATCATAAAAACCTTTGTGGACTCACCGATGAAGAAACTGTCCTGGTGATCAATTATCTCCTTGATGAATCCCTCGTGGAGTGTTGAAGGGAAGATTGATGTCTACTTAAATTTACCAATGAGGAGGAGAATTTAAAAAAAAGGAGGACATGCACGAGGAGAGAGAGAGAGAGAGAGACTGGGAGAGTGGGAGAATTGGAGAGTGAGATAAGTGGGTGAGTGAGAGAGAGGAGACGATAACTTTTTACGGCTTTTGTAACAGATTACCAAAAGCACCAGAGCTATTAGAATAGAAGTATTGTGACGAGGTGAAGGAGGAGGGGGGGGGTGGGGGGGGAGTCCCAGATGAGTGATTGACCAAAAAACCTCTTCCCTAAAGCACTCTCACACCCTATACAGCTATCAGTGGCCGATGGAGGGTTTCATATTTATCGTCGCTCTCAGCGTCGTGCAGAGAGTCTTCTTTTAATGACAGTTCTTGATACTATTTTTTGTCTGTTTGGTCTTCTTAAGGTAATGTGTTTCTTGTGTTTTGATTTTGTAACTATGGAAAGAATAGGGCAAGAATAGCAATTTGCGTAGCGTCTTTGTGTGTGTGTGTGTGTGTGTGTGTACAGAGGTTCCTTCCCACTACCGTTATTAACCGTTCTACCTCTCTTCCTTCTCTATTCTTTTCCCCATAACATTGTGTTTTTGTTACTATCTCCTCCCTCCCTCCCTCACCCCCCCCCTCCCTCACATGGACACACTGAGACACAGGGGTATACTTTGCATATGCTTGTTCATATTTTCATAATTCCTCTACATGCCTAATTACCTCGTTAGAGTACTTAACTGTCATAATTGGTATAATTAGGGTATATGGACGGTGTCAGGTGGTCTCCGGAGCTCGAAATATACACACATGGTGAAGGGAGTCAAATTTTCATGTCACTTTTGGGCAGATTGGTAAAGTGTCCTAACGTTGGTAATATTTTGTGTTATATGTTTACCTTTGACCACGAGACCACATGGTAGTTTATTATTATTATTATTATTATTATTATTATTATTATTATTTATTATTATTATTATTATTATTATTATTATTATTATTATTATTATTATTATTATTATTATTATTAGAAGATGCGGATTTGTTGATTTTTTTCGGGCAAACTGAAAAGCTTCTTTATATATTTATCATAGTGTGTTACCAAACTTCTATATACAGCTCATTTGGTTTAGTTTCGTATTCTTTAAAACTTATTTGCGGGTTGAAATTTTCTTCTTGTGTGTTTGTCAAGTTTCTTTCGTTCTTCTTTTTCTAACACGTTATTTACGAATTGGCTTCTTATAAATTCCATATCCAATTAGTATTTTCTCTTTCTTTGTTTGGTATATTGAGTTTATATAATAAGTTTACTCTATCAGGTAACACGAATTTTACTGATAAACCCAACAGGCCCTAAGAAGTGTTGTTGTTCACTGTACATTAATATATAATTTATCACCTGAATATTATCCCCCCCCCTTGCTTATTTTAAATGAATATTAACCAAACCTAACCTAACCCAACCCAATCCTCGAATGTAGTATTAGGTGACATTTGATAGGGGAGGGGATGGGGGGGGGCTAATTCTCAGGTGCAGTATGTGCAGTATGTACATGAAAGGTGTTTTATCACAAAGATCGTCACATGTTATTATTAAGATTCCCACGTGTACCTCAATCTTAAACGTCATGGTGACAAGTAAGACATACTGTACATTATATATGCACCAAGTAAACACATTAATCCACGACTCACTCCTGCGTGTGGGAAAAACAACAAAATCAACGAAGAATATACCAAAAAGCCACTTGTCATGGTCATGTCGAGTTCTTGCCGAGAAATTAGTGTTAGAAGAAAACAAGAAGACATGGCTCTATTTAAGACACTTAATGAGCTGTTGAATGGACATTTGCTCACGAGGTGTCGACACTTATTACGGTGTTCCGCCCTTGAAGCAGAGCGCCCTTCACCTCACACCAGGGTGGCCCACTCACCTCAGTAGCTGGTGTTACTGCGGGAAGGCTCGTTCTTATAGCAACTTTTTTGAAAACATTAACAGAAAATTTCATATAAAATACAAGCGATAATGAAATAATGAAATGATAAAATAATATTTGATGAAAACTAAATAACTGACGTAACTAGTTAATATAATATGTAGGAAAAACTAATTAATAAGAGGTTATAGTAAAAAAAAAAAAAATTGTCGCTGCCCCTAAAAGTCAAATCAGAATTACATTTGAAGTAACAGAAAATTTTTGTTTTCCACCACAACAAGAACTGCCTTCTGACACCACACTTGACACAGAAATTCGCTCGGTGGACGAGGGATGTGGTGACTCAGCGAGGCCGGCGGGAGGGCGTACACACACAGGAAAGAGTATTGATGACCGCAGTACATGACGACCATAAATCAACAACAACAAGGATAGGAGTCACTATCAGCTGTATAATGGGTTATTGTGAGAGTAATTATGCATGATAGATTGAAGGCCTTATACTGTTCTTTGGATCTTAAGGGTGAGTTTTACCTTTACTCCTGTGTGTGTGTGTGTGTGTGTGTGTGTGTGTGTACAATCAGGTCCTCATCTACGAATTCGGAATATCATCAAGAATATCTATTTCTACGAAGAAGGTTGAAATATAAAACAGTACGTATCTTTAGTACACGGTAATCTGAAGCAGTTCAAAGCCAAATTATGTGTTAGGTTAATCCTCCGAGTTCCTCTTGTTTATCCGTCAGTGGTGTAAAAACCAGTTCATGTACACACGAGTCTTAAGCGGCACGATTGATCCACCTGCATTATCCGAGTCTGACCTCCAGTATGGTTGTAATGATCCGTGTATTGTAAATCTATCTGCCTTGACGGCCTCCATTGGGCAAGTTTTCTCCTCATACACACGTCAAAGGCGACAACTTACTTTTGTAATAATAGCCAGTCAATATCTATCGAATTTATGCATTTCTGAAATTATTGCTGTGTAAGCGACTTTATGAATACTAATTCTGATTAACCACGTCACTCACTCTCACTAACTGACTGACTGACTGAGAGAACTGTTTGACCATCCCACGCTAATGTTGCTAATGACTATAAATTTTTGGTTTTCCTTGATGGCAAACACAGAAGTCTACATTGTTGCTTGATGCTTGAAATACTTCATTTGACCATCAAGAATATATCAGGTGTTCGATTAGGAAGTCGAGCATGAAGACGGGGCTCTAATATCCTTAATGAGCGCTCGACTAATGGTTTATTGAAGCTGACCATCCAACCTTAGTGTACAGTTCCTTAAATCCAAGTAGTAACAGCTTAATGAAGGAAAGAAGACTGATGCGGAAATGTACATCATGAATTGTGGAAAAATTATGAGACCGGAGAGAGAGAGAGAGAGAGACGATCTTTACCGCCTTTTAAAGAAGAGAATCGTCGACTGATATTTTTAGAGATTTTTATTAATATCACCTGCATTGGGCCCTGAACACCTGAAAATCTATTAAGGGCCCACACAGCACCTGACTGTCTCCACTTCCCCAACAGTAAAATGAGGAACCTACATACATGGGTGGACAAGAGTTAAGTATTGTATCTGATCGCCCACCGCATCCATTACCAGATTAGGCTAATACAAGTAGGAATTCATCTTGCATCTGGGCGTTGAAGGGAATCATGCGTCCAGTAACTATAATAACAGCAGTTTCATCCACCACTACACATTAAAGCGAACGTTTATAGATTTAACATGATCAGAACAGGAAGTATATTGAATTTTTGCTCTATCTCTCTCGCTATCTATCTATCTTATCTCACTATATTAACGTTATGTATTAATGCTCGTCTGAATGTATTTTGTATATACATTTATCCTAAGTTATAATTTAATAATTACAGGTATTCATCAGGAGGGAGTTGCTTATCGCCCAGGTGTGTAGGGGCGGCCGGCGGGTAGAGTCATGACGGCCTGAGTATCATGGTAATGTCTGAGTAAACACGCCCTTTAAAGGACTTATGAATTATACATCAATCATTTATACTCCCATATGAACAGATCCTTCATGGGGGTATCAGAACTTGGATTAACACTGCTAGTATAGACACTGACAACCCCCACCCCCTTTTTTGGGTCATTTTGTCAGTTAACGTCACAAGTCATTTTGTTATCTTTTCTTTAGTTCAGTTCAAGTTATGAGTTATAAATTTTTCATAATAGTCATACACTGTTTTCCCTGAACCTTGGTAACCCTGGCGTGGTGTTAGCCCTACCAGAACCCCAAAAAAAAAGATGAAAAAAATTCTTTTGTCTACGCGGCAGTGACTAAGCAAGCTGTTGTCTTGTGTAATCAATAGCTAATGGTTGTTTGATATGAATGACAATGGGGTAGTAATTAATGAACTCAGAACGGGTTAACCCTTAATACACCACGTCGATGGTGTTAAATACCTTCTATGGTGGTGTATGGTAGAGGTACATGTTTAAAGAATCTATCTACCTCAATATATGGACATCAGCATGATTATTTCTCACGCTAAAAATATCGTTAAATAATAAATTATTTCAGGACTTTGATGTTCATTATTTTATTAAGGGATATATTTTTGTTTTATTTAAATTCAAATTTTTATCTATTTATTATTATTACTATTATTATTTTTTTGTTTGGTGGGTGTAGTTCTGGCTTGTTTCTGAAACTAGTAAAATGAATACAGGAGAGAGTGTGTTAGCTGTCTGGGTGTTTGTACTATAATCTGTCAATCATTACTTGGCTAAAATTCGCTGAATATGTTGATCTACCGAATTATCATATGGCAAAAATGTTTCGGTGATGTTGAACAGCCGATTATGTTTGTTTGACCGGCTGTTTGTTACCGGATAAAAATTTGCCAGTGATGTTGATCTGTCGGTTATGTTTAATTGTTTGTTTCCTTGTTTGCTTTCTTGTCTGTTTGTTAGCACGCTAATTGTCGAACGCCTTGGTCTTTTGCCTTTAAGTCTTCACATTAAATTTCTGACTATCATCCTTGGGGAAATATTGCTCTTGGTGGAGCTCTGGCAAAACCAAGGTCAAGCAAACGCCTTAAACCAACCAAGCCAAAGCATCATTGTGAAGGACTAACTCACTACCTTCCACATGCCCTCAGTTATTGTCTTAAAACTTTTACCTCACATTCTTGAACTTTATTCTACATACATGCGTGCGTGTGTGTGTATGTGTGTGTGTGTGTGTGTGTGTGTGTGTGTGTGTGTGTGTGTGTGTGTGTGCGTGTGTGTGTGTGTTTATATCAAGTGTGTAAACAAGATTACATCAAAATTTGTCCTCCACATAATAATGAACTTGATAGACTCGTTTACAGCCGAAGAACAAACTACTTTCAACAGGTTTTCAAGACCGACCCCCAGCTGCCTTGTTGAATTAAAACAATCTTAATTCGGCTCTTAAAACGCCCATAAGACTTAATTAAACCGGATTAAACCTCATATGCTAACTAGAATCTACCCATTACAAGTGTGTTGTCTTGGTTAACTGGACGCCTTAACGTACAGTTTATCTAAAGCAGTAAGAACTTATGGACAACCCGGCTTATTATCCAATGATCTAGGATTTGTTGCACCTGTAATTATGTTCTAATATATAAGATACCACAAGGGAATGATCGGGATTCAATATATAAATAATATAATGTGTTTCAATAACTCAAAAGCTTCTCCAAAGATCTCTAAACAAGGAGGAATTTTAACCATATTCTACAGTAGGATTTTTCACCTCTAACCCGAATTCACTATAGTAATACGTGTGGTGAGATGCGCCACCAGCCGTCCTTCAAGACCTACGGCGGTGAGAGAGGGAGAAGACGACTCCACCACCCCACCCACACGCCCCCAACCACGCACCCCCACACACCCACCCAGACACACAAGGTGGGGGTTGGGAGACCTTGGCATTGGCGCATCAACAACAACAGTCGCTCTCGTACGCATATAAAGCAGAAAATATCATCTTCCTATTTTTTCCCACAGACACAATGACCATTTTTTTTCTGTTCTTTTTTTTTTGTTTCTGTCTGATATTCTTGGTGGATCTCGGATATAAGGAGCATGACTGGTCTTAACATACTCACGACAAGTACTGTTCATGTTAACATATTTTTTTTTGTTTCTACGTCTTTTCCTTAATTTCTTCTTCAACTAATTTTCTACATTTCCTTTTTCCTCCAATTGTTAATATTCTCCACCATCTTCCAATTAATTCTTCCACGAGCTTTCTTATTATTTTATTTCACACCTTATTTTCCCTCCTCCTTGTTTCTTCTTTTTTATTTTCAAGGAAGGATTTGAGTGAAATTCTTACCTCGTAAAGTTCACGTTGAAGACCCGTTAGGTAGCACAGGAGCGCAAATATTTAATATTAGACTTGAGTCAGTATAATTCGGCCGGGTGGCTTTACAACAAGATTTAATTAGCACAATCATCCAATTTTCACCTTTATCTACAATTAATCTCGAGAAGACTTATTTTGACGTTTATATTAAATGTGATCTTGGAAAGTACTGGTGAGGTTTGAGTTAGATTATAAGCTTCTCTAGTCACATTTACCCTTTGATGTTTGCAGTCCTTGGATAGTTTCAACGCTTTCGTAAATGAAATGTCAAAGCTATGTAACTCACTCAATACCTCGTGGCAAGTTGGAAAGAATTCTCAAGGAAACGGCAACTAAAATCTTATCTTCCGTAATTAAAACAGACCAAAGGATAAAATAAGAATGATAAATAATATTACATAGACGATAATTAACACCACATGATCCTTACTGTCTCCCTGGTACCTCTTCTCTCCCTACTCCCACTTCAACTCCCTACACGAATCTCCATTTCTACAACAAATTCAACAAGTAACACCACAATTTAACACAACAACCTCCACCACTTACACCATAAACACTCTCAAGGCCACAACAACTAAGAAGAATGGAGGTACAAGAGCAGAGAGTCAAGGCTGAAGTATTGTTACGGCAGTCTTGACCTTTGTTGTTGAAGGTCATAATTTATGACCTTCAACCTGAAAACTCTTAACTCCTACACACATATAATATATAGTATATATATATATATATATATATATATATATATATATATATATATATATATATATATATATATATATATATATATATATATATATATATATATATATATATATATATATATATATATAAAGAGAGATGGGTAGTTGGGTGTGTGTGTGAAAGAGGCGGGGGGCGAGGGCGAAATAACAATAGCAGGAAAAATACGGCATAGCGCATATACTGTACATAAACGGCCCTGAAAAAAAATAACATAACAAATATTTCGCTGACAATTCTCTTTAGTTTCCAGCTTTACCACATCCGCCACATCCCATGGCAACCAGAGGAGGGGGAGGTGCAGACTCTCCCTGAAGAGCTCCTGACCAAGACCTTAACACCACACATTTCTCTATACCGTCAATTATATACTTATTGCGGTTCTTTATTTAATCACTTGTTGAGGATCAGCTACGTGCACAAACACGCCTCGAGAAACATGCATGACTTGGCCCACTACCGCTTGCAGTTTATAACCCTCAGATACTCAACCAGTGAGACGTAGTGAACGTGACAGGACTGAACTTGTGACTGGCGCTCTTATCTCGTACACAGAATTATATTTAGAACCCAGGATGTTCATGCATAAATTTATAAGCTTGATAATAATTGAGTCTTGATTATAGTGGTTAGGTATCTAGTTAAAACTAGCTAATTTTCTTACAAATGAATTCATATTATTTTGTAATAATCACTTTCATACTTCTCTTTTTGGACGACTTTTCGTCACACAACTGTATGTTACAAGGATGCGGGACGGGGACCCAACTCGTCTTACATCCCACCAACACTCCCCAACAGTAATGGAAATTCATCACTGCATAGTAGGAGATTATGACACAAATGATCCCTATATGTCACCACAACAAAGTGGGTCAAGGAGTTCAGACGTGGATGCGGGTCAGGACGACCTCTAGATTTCACCAACGAAATAACTGTAGCTCTGGTCAAGTTTGATTATGACTGACTGGCGTATCAGAGTTGGTGAAATAAGCACCAAAGCTGGTCATTTCACACGGGAATTATGATCATCATCCATAAACACTTAGGGATGTCTAAGGTTTCTACAGGATTGGTTCCCCAAAATCTTAGTGTTAAAGATTGGTGATGAGAATATATATATATATATATATATATATATATATATATATATATATATATATATATATATATATATATATATATATATATATATATATATATATATATATATATATATACCCCAAACCAGTAACATCATTCTTCCAAGGAAAAAATAGCTGGGAGGAGGGATGGAAGAAGTGCACTACCCGGGAGGCCACAGAGCGTGACGTGGAGGCATGAAAGCCCATTAGGAGCCATTCAGCCCATCACCCAATGGGTCATTAGCTCAAACCCGAGCATCAACAGTCATGTGGAAACCCACTGCCAACACCAGAAGGAAGATGCGACTAATGATACGCCTCCCAACCCATAATCCCTTCTCGTAAAATTCCAATGTTACCTCTTATGAACGATTACAGTGGTCACGAGTTTGGATCTTAGACGTAAAGGATATAGAACCGGTATCGGGGTGTGTGTGCAGGAGAGAGGCGCTGGTGAAGAGACAGGGCGCGGCGTGGAAAGGGGAACGCATGTGTTAAATGACATATTATTCCCTCGAGACAAATCTTGGCTCAACCTAGCGAGGAAGATGTAAGACCAGTTCCTTCGTGACTGTCATGTTGTGTGAGCGGAGCCAGTCATGGAGACCTTTGTTAAGGCTGTTTGTTAGTGTACACGGTGTAAGTGTACGTATATTTTACCTTTGTGCACTTGTTAGGGACGGTGACAGAAGGATTAGAAAAGGTACAAAATTAGTTATAAATATTTTCACCAGATTTGTTCTCCCTTATTACTGTGTAAGTTACATGTCACTTCACGGTCATATATTGTGTCCACTTGTAATAAATGTGTCCTGTTGTGGCCTGCATTATTTCTTCATGTTTCTGCCCCGTGCATGAACTAAGAGTGATATTATGAACACTTAACACTCCGACAAGCATACATAACAGACTGTGCAGCTTATTATGGAATCCCTCTACATTTCTTCAATCAGCCTTGACGATACACGAGTTCTCTCCTCTATTCAGTGACACACACACACACACACACACACACACACACACACACACACACACACACACACTCGGACTGTATTTTATTTTCCGATACAACAATTGATCAAGTGTACACACCATACACTGTAGAGAAGATACCAATGAGTTACTAGACTATAGTTCGTATTGATAACTATACAGTATTGTACAATAAGAAAAGCATCAGCATATACAGAAAGTGTTAGGAGTGGCGACCTCTCGTGTCTTCTCTCTTGTTTTCCTCACCATTTTCTGCAATTTGAGATCAACATTGCTCTGATGGGAAGGTATTGTAATATTACCAGCAATTAATCTGAGTCAAGATATTGAAAGACTAAAACAGTTTATTTTTGTTTACATTGATATGTTGTTGTTGTAGTTTTAGTAACCTCGACGGTAAGGATTTATTAATTATCTATACACAGTGAGTCAGTCATCCAAGCATTAGATATTGTGATTCTCTGATGTTTCTTCCAATTATTGTTTTATTGTGTAAAAGAAAAATCATATAAGAAATTTTATTTATGACCTTTTGTTCACGGTTTAAATATGATTATAATTATGATGATTACGACTATAATTATTATTATTATTATTATTATTATTATTATTATTATTATTATTATTATTATTATTATAAAAATCAGAAATACCAATAATTACATCATAATCACTAGCATACTTAATTGAGTATTTATGTGCTTATGTTTTATTTATATCTTATTTCCATGATAATTTATACTAATAACAATTATGTATTATAATTATCGCAGGAAATGGACGTGGAGGAATTAACATAAGACACAAAGTTCCTGTTTCCATGTTCCTACTCGTCTTGTGTTAGTGAGAGCATCAACACCGCCTGAAACACAACACTGAGTCACGTACAGATAACGGGAGCTCCCCACCACCCTACCGTCCAGGTTAAGTGGTTACGGTACACTTCTATCTAAGGCAAACACGTCATAATCCACCACTTGTTTCCATTCTTCCATTCTGGGTCAATATATTCTTTTTTATTACATCTTAACATTATTACCACTTCATTGACTCTATACTAACATTAATTATTAAGTTACCATAGTATTAATTGTTTTATCAACACTCACACACTATTTATCATTATGAATAAGTGTAGAAGTAATATTTATCATTACTACCACTATTATTAATATTTTCATAATCATTTTCTGACCCAGCGGAGCGTAGACATGTTATTATCGATGTTGTTTAAAACTGTAATTATTAGTTACCAATTCAAACTTTAGCAGAAATTGAGAGTGATTTTATGATGTCACCTGTGAATGACTGAGTGGGTACACTTGTGATGAGGTTCGAGGTGCCAAAGATCTGCCAATGAAGTATCTCAACCAAGAAGTTTTGGTGAACATTTGGATAGTTTAATGTCAAATATTATGGTATAAAATAGACAGTTATACATATAAACAGAGAGAGAGAGAGAGAGAGAGAGAGAGAGAGAGAGAGAGAGAGAGAGAGAGAGAGAGAGAGAGAGAGAGAGAGAGAGAGAGAGAGATGATTAACACCCTCTTCAGTCAGCTGGCCACACCCTCCACAACATCCGGAGGTCATCACAGGTGTTGCCCTTCCTGCCCTCGAGCACCACTTGACTCAATCCTCCAACGGCCTTCTTCCTCCTCCGTCAGCCCTCTCCCACCTCCACCAGCTCTCTCCCTCCTCCATCAGTCCTCTCCCTCCTCCACCAGTCCTCTCCCTCCTCCACCAGTCCTTTCCCTCCTCCACCAGCACTCTCCTTCCTCCATCAGTCCTCTCCCTCCTCCACCAGTCCTCTCCCTCCTCCACCAGTCCTCTCCCTCCTCCACCAGTCCTCTACCTCCCCCACCAGCACTCTCCTTCCTCCACCAACACAAAACCGTAACGTAATAACACCAGTATTATAATATCCCTCTGAGTTACAACCGCTGTAAGAAAAATCACTAAAATTAGTTCATAACTTTTAAGAAAATAACAAAATAACATAAACAAAATAATTAGAATAAACGTCATTTAAATATCTAATGATTTGAATACTCGCTTATTTTTCCTTCCTTTCGTATATTTGTTTTTCTTTATTTACCCATTTTCGTTTTTTTTTTTCTTGGTCAGGTGAAGCAAGAGTCTGCAATAAAATGATATCTCAATACTGGAATAAAAATATTTCATAATGGTGCAAATTTTCCTGGAGGGCGACGTTTACTGGACGTTTACTGGACCTGGGATGAGAAAGAGATTGAGTATGCATGGCGTGTTTCATTTGTTTTGGTTCACTTCTCGCTATTTATCATCTATTTTGGCTCTTTTCCCGCCATTTTTCATCTCTTTTGGCTATTTTCCCGCTATTTTTCATCTGTTTTGGTTCATTTCTTCGCTATTTTTCACCTGTTTTGTCCCTTTTCCCGCTATTTTTCATTTGTTTTGGTTCATTTCCCGATTCGAATATTAATAAAGCTATTGATAACGATGCATGTATTTTATATTATTACGAACATATATATTTTTGCTCTCTTTTTTTCTTCTTCCCAGACTACACACTGTGCGTTTTCTATTACTATCATCAGTGTAGCTAACTTTGAAGCTTCAACATTCTACCACATTCTTGACAGGTCACGCGTTCTCATATTTCTTATCATTTATATCACCACACAAAATATCTTCATTTTTATGGTTCATTTTATAACCTGTCAATTTTTTTTTCCCAGGATGCACGACTCGACCCTTGCAAGAGAGCTGACGTCATCTAATCCTCCACAAGTGTTGCTCTTCCGCTCATCCCGTGGGACCCGCACCTACGCTCCCAGGGGCGCCGCCCTTGAGCGAGGGTGGGGGAAGGGGGAGGAGGAAAGAGGAGTGGAGATGGGGCAGAGGAGGAAGTGGGTGTGGGTGAGGCAGAAAGGGGGGAAAGAGAAAAGAGGGAAGAAAGAATGAAGGGACGGAAGAGGGCGAAGGAGAAGACTTTAAGAATGAGGAAGAGGAGGGGGAGAAGAAGAATGAGGAAGAGGTGGGGAAGAAGGAGAAGGATGAGGAAGAGGTGGGGAAGAAGGAGAAAAATGAGGAAAATGAAGGAGAAAGAGAACAAGAGGAAGAGAAGGGAGAAAGACAAGAATAAGGAAGAGGATGAGGAGGGAAGGAAAGAAGAATAAGAAAGATGAGAGAAGGAGAGAAGAAAGAGGAAGATAACGCAGGAGGGGGAAGGAATGAGTGATGGATGAGAGGATGAGGGAGGGTAGAATGAGGAAGAAAGGAAATGAAGAGGAAGTAAAAGGAGAAGAAGTGGAAGTAAAAGACGCAGAGGAGAAGAGAAGCACAAGAGGTAATAATAGGAGAGGAGAATAAGAAGGAGAAGGATAAAGGGAAAAAAGAAGAGAATAAAGAAGCGGGGGGGGATTTTTAGAAGAAGAGGGGAAAAAGGGAGATGAATATTGGAGGAAGAGGAGGAGGATGAACTGTGAAATAGGAGAAGATATGCGAGGAGTGGGAAGAAAGAGGAGGAAGGAAGATGAGAGAAGGAGTGACGAGGGAGGAGAAGGAGAGAGATGAAAAAGTGGGTGATTAAGACAACCAAGAAAGAAGTGAGGCAGCTTGTTACATGGTCAACACAGACTGCAGGTCGAGGAACTGCTAATGAGATCCACAGATGAGAGAGAGAGAGAGAGAGAGAGAGAGAGAGAGAGAGAGAGAGAGAGAGAGAGAGAGATAACACCGTGAGACCCATCCTCGACACAGGGCAAGTATCTATACAAAATGCAAGTCAGAGAAATTAATCAGCGCTTCAATAAGGTGTGGTCGCCTAGGATCACCACTGCACTTCCTCACCCGCAACAGCAAACAATCACGCATGTAACTAACAAACTGCACCGATTCTTTCCTCTTAATTATAACAAATGACATCTTACTACGAGCTTGAGACGCATGTTCAACGGGTCCTGAATAAGCAAAATGTGTGTTGGTAATTCCTTTTTTTTTCATTATTCCCGTTTAAATGGCCACAATTTGTTGATAAAGTGGATCTTGATAACAGGGAAAGAAAAAGCCTGAATTACATTTTTGATGAGTCCCGAAGAAGCGAAATTTCTATTAAACAAGAGAGGAATTATTCAGAATTGATTTAAAATGGAGACGAGAAGATCTAAGAGAGTCAACCAAAATATCTTCAGAGAGGATCATGATTGGTTCGTATTTTGATAACATGGTTTAATTTGTCCCTTGTAAGACCTAAACCTAACGTAACCTAACCTCACCTAACCTAGCCTAACCTAACCTAACGTATGATATGAGGGATGTATTATATAAGGTAGTGATCGATCTTTGTATTTTAAATCTCTATGTAATACAGATCTGAGATGACCTATGGCTTTCGTTCTCTCTGGTGTACAGCGAAGGAAGAAGAGGAGAAGGAGGAGGAGAAAAAAGAGATGGAGATGGAGGAGGTGGAGGAAGTGGAGGATGAGGAGGAGGAGGAGGAGGGGGAGGAGGAAGAAAGGATCATCACCCAGGGGCCACAAGGCACGCATTACCTGGGTTCCTCACCCCGGCCGCCACAGGTGTAGCTCTTCCTCTACCTCACAGGTGGGCCGCTTCCTGTCCCTCTGCCTCAGGGTGCTCAAGGGTCCCTCCTCCTATTCTGGTCTTTCTTCTTCCCTTTTCCTCTTTTATTTCCTCTTTACGGGCTCCTGGGGGCCTTTCTCCTCCTCTTCTACTCTTTCTCATTCATTTTTGGTCTTAGTTATTCCCCTTTCCGTATCTATCACCTTTATTACGGGTTCCTGTGGGTCACTCCTCTTCCACACTTTTCTGGTTTTTCTTATTCTTCTTTCTCTCGCTTTTAATTCCCCTTTCCTTCATGCGTCTACCGTCATCTACTTTATCTTCTTCCGTCAATTACTCTCTCTCTCTCTCTCTCTCCTATTTCTTTTCTTCCTCCTTAATTTCTCATTTTCTTCCTTCTTTATTCTTCTTTTTCTTTCTCCTCGTTTTCTCATCCCCTCGTCTTCGTTTTCTTCTCTATATCCTTCTTTCTATCGTCGTCGTCTTTCCATCTTCTTTTTCTAATATTTCACTCCTGTTTGTCTTGATTTATTCACCTTTCATCATCCGTTTTTCTTAGCTTCTCTTTCTTCTCGATCGTACCCTTTTGACTCTATTCATTTCATTTCTTTCTTTCTTTCGATTTATTTTCGTTTTTTATAAAGTCGTTTTGCCCACTTTTATCCACTTTCCTTTCCTTTCCTGTTTATCTTCAATTCTCGTCTTTTGTTTATGGTCTTTTATTCTCTTTATACTTCTATTCATGCTTTATTATTTTCTAAGCTTTGTTGTTCCTCATTTATCAGGTTTTCTATCAAGCATTATAGTTTTTCTCACCATCACTACTTATTACTACTACTAAAACTTTTTTTTAATGGCCTCCAGCCTCCCCCAATAGCCATTCCTTCGCCACCATTTTATTACCTTAATATTAAATATCCTAATACATAAGTAGCTATCCTAGCTGTGTTGAGTTAGTTGAGCTGCAGATCTAAGCGGCATTCAGTGACTGTAGCCTCATAGTCAATCTCTGCAACTGTTGTCGGCTTTGGGGCCGAAGCTCTCGTTCCCCTGAGGCAGAGCAAAGCCGACCGAAGGAGAGAGAAGGACAGTCGACATCTCATCCAGGCTGTAACATAACTTCTGTTCTGCTGCTTCTGTTCGGATATCAACTCAGCGAGTCTGGCGTAGAAGCATCTTGCACATGGTCCCATCCCACCAGAGGTGGTGAACACTAGAGGAGTGAAGCTGCCTTGATCAACGTTCTGAATTCTCTCCCCATATGCCTTTATCTTGTCGTTCTCGTTCCTCCTGTGTGCAGCATCGAGAGCTAAGTTACGGTGACATGCGGCCATGGGATCTAAAATCCTGATGTCGAAAAAGGCTCGCTGTCCCAGCGTCCAGAATCCTCGAGCACTGACGTCAACCCGGGCTTCGTTGGATGTGATTGAAGTCCTATGTTGGAAAATCTCACCGTCCAATGGAAGGAGGGTCGGTTCTACCCTGATATCACGGCAGACTACTACTACTACTACTACTACTGATCGACCTTCCTTCACTCTCAATTCGTTTTCTTTTCCTGTTCTTCCTTCCATCTCATTGTTTCTCTTTCCTTCTTCTCTTATTCTTCTTATTATCTGTCTTCCATCTTCTATTGTTTACGTCATTGAAGGAATATATGCAAATTTTATTCCATATTTTATCCACTTCCTCATTTATTACTTCCGGTACCTTTCCGATTTCCAGATTATAATCCCCCTTACATTACACACTATCCAACTGCTAAGAGTCTTTTTTCTCAAATTCGTTTGGATTATCTCTTTTTCGTTTATTGATATCGTCTCTCTCTCTCTCTCTCTCTCTCTCTCTCTCTCTCTCTCTCTCTCTCTTCCTCCCTGCCTGTTCCTCCCATCCCTCGAGTATCTCCATCCATCCTATCCCCTCTTATGCCTCCCTCCCTCCCTCAATCCCTGCACTTCCTTTTCCTCACCTCCCTCCATCCCTGCCTTTCTCCTCCCTCCATCCACTCCCCTCCCTCCATCTACGCCCCTCTCTCCACCACCGCCCCTCTCTCCATCACCGCCCATCTCTCCATCCCCGCCCCTCTCTCCATCCCCGCCCCTCCCCTTCCTCGCCCCTCCCCTTCCTCGCCTCCTCTCTACCTCGCACTTTCCTCTCTCGCCCCGGATGTGTCAGACGCGTGGACAGCCCTTGGTACACTGACTAATTGCTACGAATTGCTGGGTGGTGCACGGTTATGGGAACAACACCGGCGGGACATGAGAGAGGGAGGAGGAGAGCTGTAGGTGGGGAGCGAAGGGGTGTGAGGGAGTTGTAGGTAGGGGTGGGAGAGAGGCAGATTACAGTGGGAAATGACCGACTTGTGGGTAGGGATGATGGAGAGAGAGAGAGAGAGGCCTGAAAGGTGATAAAGGGAAGCAGATATTGTGTTAAGTAAGATATTAGCAGGTGGACAGGTAACATGCTATAGGGACAGGTAATGTGTGTTTGTGGGGTGATAGGGTGGTATTATACGGTGTTGGATACATGGGGTGGTTAGGTGTTGGGGGAGATAAGAGTGGTAAGGTGTTGGGGGAGGGGTGACAGGTAAGGTGTTGGGGAGAGGGGAGAGGTAAGGTATTGGTGGGGGGACAGGTAAGGTGTTGGGATGAGCGTCATCAAACACAGTTAGAAAGGATCTAGGGACGAACTCTATTTTCGTTATGCTAATGAAGTACTGTATTGTGTTCGTGCCGTGGTTCCATAATGTGCCTGGATGTGCTATGCATAATGAGAGAGAGAGAGAGAGAGTGTGTGTGTGTGTGTGTGTGTGTGTGTGTGTGTGTGTGTGTGTGTGTGTGTGTGTGTGTGTGTGTGTGTGTGTGTGTGTGTGTGTGTGTGTGTGTGTGTGTGTGTGACGTTTTTGTTTTATATGTGTGTGTGTTTATGTATGTGTATAAACAGAGAAGCTTCAGAACAATAGTTTTATTTCTAGTCGAGGTCAAACTCTAACAGTAGCAGTACAAGTGAAAGATATTAACCAGGACCAATAAACACCCCAGCACCAGTAAACACCCCAGCACCAGTAAACACCCCAGCACCAGTAAACACCCCAGCACCAGTAAACACCCCAGCACCAGTAAACACCCCAGCACCACCGGACGATAACCAACACCACACCAACTGCACTTAGGCGGAAGGTAAAAAAAAAAAATCAGTTGAGGATGCCAGTTACCGAGTGCAGCATCTTCACTTCTCACGTCATAAAACAATAACACCTAAAATAAACTTTACTTTTCACAACAAAACGCATTGATCAAACGTCCTAAAATTTCTTATTAAACTCGATTTTAGGTGTACTATTTTTTCGACATCAGTCTGTATATAATCCCTCGAATATCTACTTTATTCAAGTAGTGTGTTGGTGGTAATTACATCATCATCTTGCAAACGTCTGCCAGTGACAGCGAGAACAACAAAACTCCATGACAGCTACCAACAGCAACATGATATCCAGTCAACATGAAATGAAAACAAACACCAGTGGCGGGAAGGAATAAGAAAACAAGAAGAAGCAACAACCTCCTAGCTGTGCTCACGCCTCGCACACGGTCATTGTTTACGCCTGGCCTAACACGGGAAGATCTGGTGCAACATTGTGGCTATTGACGGTCTCGCCTATCATGGAGAGGAGGGACGTTTTGACAGCTCTTCTGGTGCATGGCTCTTGATGCTGAGGAATGTTAGGAGTGGCGGGAGGGGGTAGTGGGTGGGGGTTTTGTTGGTGCTTACGTTTAAGTGTGTGGGGGTTATTTTACATACAAATGCCTCGTGTTTGATAAGGGTGAAGATTGAGACACTGCATGGCATAAAGAGTAATTCAGAAAATGCACTGCAGGCCTGGCATACACAAGCATATTGGAAGTGGAAAAATAGAGTGACTGTCTGCATGATAAGGGGGGGGGGGTAAGTTACGGAGGAATACTCATACACGCTTAAGGCTGAAGATAGCGATACTGTTCATGCTACATTAAGTGTACATGAACAATCAGTTTGGAAGTTAGGGAAGATCTACCCATGGGTAATCAGGGAGGAGGAAGACCTACCCATGGGTAATGAGGGAGGATGTTATGATATATCAACCAACACTGCTTAATTTCGTCTTCGGGAGGGTTTCTGCTGACCTGACTCACTAAGAGGCTCTATGTTAGCCTGACTCACTCTGCAGCAAACATCACATCACCACCACAACCTTGACCACTATCACCTTCTCTATTTACTTGATGCCTTAAAAAGTAGTCACACATAACCTGGCGGCCGCTACATGTAAACAAAGACGTGACAACTGACAGGGAAACGAGTTAATAAGATAAATTTTACTTGACGGAGAGGTCATTGCTTCTAGGAATTTTTTTTTACTAAGATAACAAAAGGTCTTTCACCGTCAAACTGAAGAAAAAATAAGATTACCAATGGATTGGAGACATATGCAGATTACTTGCTCATATAGGAACAGTGATTTGCATTTGTAATTCGCTATTGTTTTTGTTCAATGAAACTAATGAAGTCATCGATTATGTTAGCGATTCATGAATGTTGTCTTAGCACATCCTCAAGCCAAGGTGGAGAGACTATTATTATTATTATTGTGTATTGTGTTTTAACTTGTAATACTAACACAATGGTTATAACTTTACTGTCACAGTTATCATCAACCAATATTATTAAAACAAAAAATTATCAATGCTAATGACAATGGAGTTCCAGTTAGTGTCGTGTGTGTGTGTTTGGTAGAATTAGACGAATATTATCGTTAATTAGTTGAATTCTTGCAATTTGAGAAGTGGATCTAGTTCTCGTACATGCCTGCATTTGTGCTGAAAATTTGGAGTCCCACCATTCATTACTGATGACAATACATGGCATGATTTGTGTCCTCCTGTTAATGAGAGTTAAACGTCTGTGAACTTTATTTCTCTGTATTTCAGAAAACGCCGCCAATGTTTCACCAGTATGATGACACCTTCCATGCCAGGTGAGGACCAGTTAATCCCATCACAAATGAAGCAACTCCTCCTTGGGGAGGTTCCAAAAATATAACCATGGCAACTGGGTACCTGTGAAAAACTCTGATCTATTAAACCAAGTATATCTTTACCACAACCAAGATTGACTGAATGAGACAGGCAAAATGGATGGAGATACTGTATTGTATGTACACGGACGCGTCAGCACTTAACATGTGGCCTCTCTCATTCAATTTAAGAACACAATTGAAGCACAAACCAGAAAGTGTTTGGAATTAGATTAGAGTACCAAATGACCCGCCTTGACTTTACTAATGGAAGAAACCAGAGAGATTACAGTGATAAAGCAGGTATATTATCAACGTTGCGAAGGTTCAATGTTTACAGCTGAGCCAGTCTCAACACTTTACAGAACATCGCCACAAAGTCCAGGCTACATATGCTGTTCAGGGTATCGGCTTCATGTATAACCATCGGGTCAGCATCAGCTAAATGTATCATCATAGACCGACTCGTGAAACCAGATGAGGCACCTGTACACAAGGCATTCCTCAGTCCATTGCCAAGGATGAATTCACTCATCCTCTCCATCTCTTTATACTATCGAGTTCATTTTATTTCGTGCTGTATAAAATAAAATAAAATTCTTTATCACCACTAAAACGAACGGGATAATTTTGCTATTTTACTCACTATCAGGCTGTAACATGGGAAGACAAGAGCCTGGATAGAATCTACAGACAACCCAAAGCGTCTTGCAAACATGGCACTGGGTGATAAAAGAACCAATCAAATCAGCCTTTATGTACAGTTCTTGTGCATTACCTGCAGCAAGTGATGCATTATCCTGTCCAATTCACAGAGCAACATTTACCAAGCACTGGGTGTGGAGGTAGGTAATTTGTGCCACACTGACCCTTCCATCACCGGAATGTTTGTGTTGGACCAAAGGAAGTGGTCAACTATTATTAAAGTTTATGTCGCTCTCACCAATCCCTGATAGTTGTCGGAGGTTATGACGTGCGGGATGTATGTGCGGCTCTGGTGTGGCTCTGCAGAAGTGACATTAACTGCAGTTTTTAAATGTGGCAATGTAGATAAATACAGAAACTCTCTCTCTCTCTCTCTCTCTCTCTCTCTCTCTCTCTCTCTCTCTCTCTCTCTCTCTTTGTGGGTGCTATTTACTGTCTTCTAACTCAACCTCACTCTTGTATACGAGCCGACAATCTGCCCCTCATGACCATATCTCCCGGTACTTCTCATCACTCATCACATTCTTTATTCACGCCTTAACAATCCTCCAGAGGTAATTTCGACTCCAATGAGGCAGTATTGTGACCTGGGTCCTTTCTTTGACGTCCACGATTATATTTTGCATTTAATAATCATCCGATGTCCCACGCGGCCTTGTAATATATATGTGCTGATCTTAAAGAAGGCAAATTTCTAAAGATCATCCAATGCTTCGCCACCCATGCTCATATTTGTAATTCAACCAGCACGCTTGGCATCTCTATTTTAAGATGGCACTGTATGCTGTGATTTTTTTGCAACGTCAACATATTGCTTACGTAAACTTCTACGTGTTTGTACTCACTGCATTAACAACTATGAAGCATCCAGAGCACAGTAGATAGAAGCAATTTTGGTTAACAAGGAGAGAGAGAGAGAGAGAGAGAGAAAGAGAGAGAGAGAGAGAGGCCCTCACGAGTCAGGGTGTGTGCACGTGTCAAGGCAGCAGAGGGTCGTCGCTGGAGAGGCCAGGCAACACTGACGTTTGGCGCATCAAGAGTCAACATCACCGTCGACGCGGAGCGAAGGATGTGTGACACAAGTTCCACGGGGGTAAATATACACATAGCGCATCACGTTCTTGACTGATCCACTCAGGAGCATGAGACAGAACTTCTCCTTGGTTACATCGGTGGAGTGACTTGGAGTAGCTCACTCAGTTGTGTTTGTGAGTGAAGTGATTGTCCTCTTTGATTCGAGGTTGAATGAACTGATGCTATCACCCATTTCTCAATCACAAGTTGGTTGATTTAATATATTTTATGAATAAAATATTCCTCAAGTAATTTTTTAAGCGACATAAAATACTGTAACATTCATAAATTTCAACCAGTTTAATTTTTTCAACAATAGTGAATTAAATACTGCCCTTACATTTTACTGTCACGCTTTACACTGAAAAAAAAACCCTAGTAAGTCTTTGCAGCTAAGACTGTACAGAATGTCCCTATATCCGAGTTTAATTTCCCTTTTTTTTCCCTCAATCCAGATCTACACCTGACTGAGAACAACACAAATCAAATAATATTTTTTGTTTCCTTTCCCGTTAATGTGGGAACCCTGAGAGTGGCTGGCTATTTTGTGAAGGGTAACGTGATAACTGTATGTCAGGACGGTGTGTTATGTTAATACCATAATAATCCATTCTAAACCCCCCAAAAAACCTCTGTAATCTAACCTACCCTAACCTAACCTGTCTTAAATGGATTTAATTAGACAGCCCTTTTATAGATATAATTCTCTGCCCGTCACTGTCTATTACCCTCCACCCGTCAAGTCTTCACCCGTCACTGATCCTTCGTATACTTTATCCGTCACTCAATCTGTCACTCAATCTGTCATCATCTGTCCTTCAGTCTTCACACGTCACTTTCTATAAGACTTAAGAGATATTTCTCACCTATCGTTAACCCTCCCTCTCCCCCTGCCAACCCTGTCAATTTACCTGTCATTCTCTCATCGTCACTCTCCTCCTCCTCCTCCTTCGCCCCACTTCGTCCATCTCTACTCAACCATCAATCTCCATCACACTTAACAGCTGTATCAGTTTCTATATAATATAACATCTGAAAAGTCTCGACCCAGAGAGAATTATCGTAATATATATTTTTAAATTTATTCTTTAAATATTTCTGTATATTGTGGGTCCTTGTGTGTAAGTGTTATTTGAGTGTGTAAGTGTGTGTGTGCGTAAGTGTTTTGTGTGTGTGTATTGGTTAGGTTAGGTTAGGATAGGTTAGGTTAGGACAAAACTACAACAGTTCAACAGCAGTAGTTAACAGCGACGGTACAAGAACAACATGACCAACGACAGCAACACCAATAACAGAGCAGAAATAATAACATAACAATAATCTAATAACACACACACACACACGCACACACACACGCACACACACGCACGCGCACACACACACACACACACACACACACACACACACACACACACACACACACACACACACATACTTGGTAATATGAAGGCGACAGTAAGTACGAATCCACACTATTTTTCTCCGTGCCATCTGCCACTGTCTCCCTGTTATCATTATGCTTGCTTACCTTTTGCTACAGCGGCTTATTTACATGTGTTCAGTTTTTATTTGGAGAAAGGATGAATTTTCTTGCCATAGCGTGAGGATGAACACAGCTAAATAGTCACGCTAAATAAATAATCGTCTAATTAAGTCCACTAATGCAACTTAATTAAGGGAGGTTAATTAATAATACTGCTCTTCATTTATACTGTAGCTTGTACTAGTATCAACATGATCGTCCCTATATGTAGACTTGTTTGAAACCAGAGCACAATGATCTGGAGGTAAAACTTGAACACCCTGCCCCCCAATATCATAAGATCATTTAGGTCAAACCAAACTGAATCGTGTTTTGAAGACGAGACTCACCAGCGGGGGATACAGTATTAAACGTTAGCCAAGAAGCTGACACAAGAGTTAAAGATCTACAGAAAAAAACAAAGTTGGGCATAAATTTAAGTTCGTATTCTTCTATACCCTCTGAGATGTCATATAAATTGTGCAAAAAAGTTAAATGACGGAGAGATGATTCTGACGGGACACCAAACATCGCCTGAAAAATCCAAATACTGCAGAATAACGCAAGAACAAAGCAAAATCAATCGCAACAAAGGAAATAAATCAAGTGTAACTCAAGGTAAAGTTTAAACTGAATCGATACTCTATCAAATACTTCTGTGTTTATGCTGGTTAACGTAACATAACTCCTGTGACAGCCTCTGACAGCCAGGAAAAACACGCAGGCAGAAAATCAAGTCACTATTACTTTTAAAAATAGAACAGGAATATTCTCTGACGTAATATCCACAAGGAGGCTAATACCTGACACGAACAGAACAGAAGTCGTGCTCTAATGAACTCTGAATCAATATAGAGCATTACAATAATATAATAAGTTCATAATAAAGAGATCCATGAGTAGAGTCAGCAGTTCAAACAAGCAGTATCTGGACCGGTCTTCAGCAAACACCCACCAATTAGGAGTGGTTGAGACAGGAGAGTAATGACTTGGAAAAGAATTTGTGTTTCGGCCTCCAATTGCTTTTTCTTCAAAGGGATATTTAAGATGTCTGTTTGCATATGTATTTCAAGTTCTTGTGGACGTTTCTTAAATGTGTGTAATGGGTTAATTACTAAATAGGGAGAAGTAATTTAGGTACACGTAAAAGTTAATCATATACAGGGAGATATGTACTCGCAGGGGCACACACACGCACACATATATATATACGCATTCTTTAGATACACATACGTTCAGGCACACACACACACACACACACACACACACACACACACACACACACACACACACACACACACACACACACACACACACACACACACACACACCCTACACGCTCAGATAATTTAATGTACATATTTATAAAAAAAAGTAACCCGTATAGGTCTTGCTTCATTAACTAATAGAAAGCAACGGCATAATCAATAGCAACACTAGCAGCACTACCAACACTAGCAACAGCAGCACCAGCACTACCAACACTAGCACCACCACCAACATTACCAACACTAGCATCAGCTCCAACACCAGAAGAATCGGCAGCACTACCTCAGCACCAACAATACTATCAACACTAGCAGCACCACCAACACTAGCACCAACACCACCAACACTACCACCACTAACAGCACCACCACCGCCACCAGCACCAGAAACAGGCCATCGCTCTTGTTGGTCAGTCGGCATCTTTTGAGTCTCTTTCGCCACTGACGGCCGACATCATTTAGGACCTGTAAGCCGTTGGTCGCTGCATGGGTGGCGGTACTCAGCACACAGATCGGACTGTTAATGTAGTTTATAGACGGGGTATTAAGCATTAGATGTTCACTTAATATTTTCCAGTGGTCGTTACTGCACAAACAAGACCTTTAATGGTACTTCATACACGGAAGTTTACACCAAGTGATACCAAACACTCACGAAGTAGTGTGCTGAATATTTGGCGGTGTGATGTAAGGTCTCCGTGTTTTAGATAATAAAAGAGGCTTTTAGTAACGATATAAGGAGTTGATAGCTTAAGAATCATTAAAGCTCAGGTGGTTTAGCCGCCCCCAAAAGGCGAGATTCATTTGCACCGTTGATATGATCCTCCAAGAGAATGATTAACATATACATGGCTCATTCCTGACGCTCTTTAAAATTAAATATTGTATTATGTAAACATCGTTATGATACGTAAATTTAGCATCATTAATGTTAGTATCGTTAGTGATGTAAGAACACTGAGTTAAGAGGCTCATAGTGAGGTAAGAACTTTATAGACTTGGGTCAATGTGCCGTGGGTCGATGAGGTTCTCTGGAGATCTTGTATAAGACATGTTAAGACCAGGAGACGTACACAGTGAACCTGTTACCTACCATTAAACAAGATCATAAGCTCCATTAACGTGGGGAGGCCGTAAAGTTCTCTCAGCCAGTCAAGTCAGTTAGTCATTCAGGTTTCGTCTCCATACAGATGACTGACGCAGCTACTAAAAAAAAAATACCATAAGAAGTACACTGGAACAACAGTCAGAGAAGGACGAATGGTGTGTGGAGCACCGTCGACCCTTAAACAATACCTCGGCTTAACTCGTTGCGTCAACTTCTATAACCACCAAAACCCCACAATTTTTCGCTCGAATTCCGATCCTTAGAATTTCTCCCGTATACAGGACCTCACGTAACCAGCGGGATATAATTTGGAAACTTTTACACCACTGTGGCAGACATAATCTAAAAATCCACATAAGACAACCTCAGCAAATCATGTCTTTGACCGTAAGTGAGGGATGTAAATACGACATCAGGATTCAGCAGAGCCTGGCAAAGTGTGACTGGTTTTAAGGAAATAAAGTTGGGTTTATTTTTATCAATGACAGAGAATAGGAACACTGAACTCTTATGTAAACCAATAAAAAACAAAAGACCTTAGTGATTAGCTCATTGAGGTGTGTATGTGTGCATAATTTTTTGTGTTTGCCTGAGTTTGTGTGTCTGTTTTTGTGCGTGTGTTTGTTGGCAGCATTAGTCTTCCATTATCATGAACGTGTTTGGTCTACAAACTCAGAAAAAGTGTAAACTCCCTAACAGTTAGAAGTATTCCTTGCCAGTACTTGAAACATTTCTAAAACGCACGAATTTTATAATGAAAGAGCAAGATCAATATTGGTACAGTAGCTGAAAGTTATAAAACAGCCCCAAATAACTTCATATCACTTGTTATATAAACACACAAACCCAAGATCTGGAAGTAGTGAAAGAATTAGCTGCCTCAATGACTATCATCTTTAAAAGGTCAATCAAAACTCTGACATGACAGCTTAATACCATTAGCAGCATGAAACTGGCAAGATAATTACCCTTCAAGTTAAGTCCGCATGCGGCACGCTCGGGATAGTCACGCTTCAGAAACCTGCCGCACTCCTCGCTGGAGGATCATTACGCCTCCCGCTTGTTGGATGTTAAGGATGGTCGCCGCAGGTAATGATGGAGGTACTGTTGTATATTCGTGATTACTGTGGTGGTGCCCAAGCGTTTTATTTGGTGTTTCTTTCGTATCATTTTACTGAACCTGTGGAAAAATGAAGTGAAAAGAAGAGAGAGAACAATAAACTTGACTTTTCAATTATAATTCCGAAGAAAATATATGAGCTGAAAATACACATTTGGCTTTAAGGAAGTAATGAATCATAACTTCATTTCTGCGCCGTACTGATTCTGATGCCTTGGTGAACAGTGATTACTGACCGCCCACGACCTCCCACCAGGAAGCGGCGCTATGTGCTGGCTCACTGATGCGTGATGCATTATTACTCGGTGAAGACTGACCAAGCGTGTTATGTGTCGATTAGGTTGCGTCTATCTGTCAGCCTCCCAGATGTCAAACTCGTCCAGCTTTATTTTCAAACTCTCAAGCTGAATTTCCAAAGGCCATCCAGGGACACTCATTATTTTTCCTCAACATTGGTCAAGAGGTAAGGACTGATCTTACCCTTCTGTGTTACAGGTATAAGGTCCATTTCTGCACTATACTCCTTTGAGAAGATGTGATCACTTTTTTTTTTTATTGGGCACCCCCCTACATCCTTGTGTAAGGTGAAGCGCAGAAGCGTTTACAGCGCCCAACAGGGAAGCATGCTAACTTCATGCTTGCCTTATGTCTCATGAGTTAATGGCGTAGAAGCCTGAAGAGTCAACGGCTTATGTCTAAGCAAGTTATTGGAAGTTCCAACAACTTGTCCCTGACTACGAATTCGCAACTTTCGACTTACAGCAGGTACCTACTTTGCTGCTAGGTGAACAGGGACGAAGGGGACTAGGAAGAGTGTCCAAACAACTTCCGCTGGCCCGGGAATCGAACCCGTGACATCTTGCTTGCGAGGCAAGAACGGTACCGCTCTACCACCAGCTCCCCTGATGTTATCACTGGCCACCCATTGTTAGCTATGTGTGTGAAGAAAAATGTTTTGCTATCTATTACCTCTCATTGTTAATAAATAATGAATTTACCGAAAAAAGTCAAATTTTATTGATGTTCATAATGCATTACATCAAGTCAAAGAAATTAAGACCAATTCACTAGAGATTACTATCAAACCCAGTAATGAAGGTTAAGTCACTAGGGCCCAAGTAACCATATGGTGGTCACTTCTCATTAACAACAAGATGATGTACAGCCCACTGCTCGGTCACTTATCTTAGCCTTAGTAATAAAACACAAAACTATAAATGACTTGTGATTATTATGACAATTAAAACTAGACAAATACTACATTAGTGGTGGTAGTTACAAAGTAGTTGCAGAGTGGAAGTGTTAGGGCTTCAAAATATATATTAATAAATTGATATAATAAGATGACGTTCTACGAGTTTCTACATACACACACACACACACACACACACACACCCAACATATTCCCAGAAAATTATACACAGTATGTTCTTGTGGCTTTCATCATGGTCGTCTCAACAGAGTTTGCGGTGGTGGTGGACGAAGAACGAGAGTTAAGACGTCAGCCAGGAGGCAACACAGAGGGTGCCACGTGTACAGCTCGCGCCACACGTCCCAGCGCGTGCCAGTGCAATCCAAAAGATGTCTCTCACTCGCCTGCTTCCCCGCATCACCTTGACTACTTGGTTTCAATGTCTTGCGCTCGGCCTGGGAGTGATTATATAGTAAAACAACCTGACGCTTCCACGCAGTTCACTTCTAACGCAAGGAGCTTTATGACCACCTGATGATCATCTAGTAGTCGGATATTCACCCCATGGTGCAACACGCGTCAGGGAGTGTGTGTGAGTGCGCGTGCGGCGACTAGACAGCGGATGTGGTGGCGCGAGCGGTGACTCCCGACGTTGTGGAGGTGCAGGTGCTCAAGGAAGCTAATCGTGTCCTCCTTATCTCAAACACAGGCTCGTACCACTCCCCTGCACGACACATCTGCCTTACAGATTTACCAATAATAACCGTCCATGGAAAGTTTGAATGAATTAATCTTTATCCTGTAAGGTCTTCTTCCCCGACGCGACAATGTTAGCCGGCGGTGAGGGGGTCGACTATACATTATGAAACTTCCTACAAGATTCTAAGAAGTACAGGAAATCCGCCTTCGTTCTGGCTCACGGTTTCTTCCCACAATTTTCTGGGTAGCTCGAGGATGACCTCTTCACTCTAGGCTCGTGCTTCTCCTGCCTCGCCCCCTGGCCGTGTGTTTGTACTTGTGCGTCACTGTTGTGATGTGGTTTCTTCAGCATCACTGTTATGCTTTTGTCTCCTCCTTTTTTATCACGTGTGTAGTTCCTCCTCTCCCTTTGTCTGTAGGATCATCCGTGAAATTAATGTTGTTGGGTTTACTGTCGTCTTGACCACACTCTTCCTGTTGTTTTACTATCCTTTGAGCCACACTCTTCCTGTTGCTCAGACTGTCATTTAAGCCACACTCTTCCTGTTACTCTGACTGTCCTTTGAACGACACTCTGTTGCTTTACTATCCTTTGAGCCACACTCTTCCTGTTACTCTGACTGTCATTTAAGCCACACTCTTCCTGTTACTCGGACTGTCATTTAAGCCACACTCTTCCTGTTACTCGGACTGTCCTTTGAGCCACACTCACTGTTGTTTTATTATCCTCTGAGGCCACACTCTTCCTGCAGACGTCACTATTATCACCCTTGATACAGATACAACAGATCCCCTCCACCCGCTACTCTCTCTCACTTGAGCCTCGCCTAATGGTGGTTCGTCATCGTTGTTCACAATCATAATACCCGGCCACCTAAGACAACAGGTCGTGTGTTGTAGCAGGAGCAGCGCCACTGTTGAGAGAAGGTGGTCCCTCCTGCCACCACTGTTTTGTCTTAAGATTTCTTTCGCTCTCAAACTGGTCTCAACTACAACAACTGACTTCTGATCCCAACTGTTTTAATTTTTTTATTAAGTGTTGACGCCTGTGTACTCGTCTGTACTGCCACTCCCTGATGTTCTTGTGTTCTCTTGGTATTTATTTGTTTACCTTTTTTGAAGTCATGGATACAATGTTGTTTAATTTGATTTTGGCTTCGTTATGTTACGGTAGGATTTATTATCAGTGTGTGTGTGTGTCTGTGTGTGTACGGATAAGTTCTCTATACACTCTTCGCCAAACTTCCACCTGTCATAGACCTGAGAACAATGCACAAAGCACATGCCGAAATATGCCTCTTAGTTTGTTTGGGTCTCATATAAACAGGACAGTGGTACCTTGCTTGCTTTAAGAAATCAGACTGCGTGAAGACAATGATGTTTACCTCAGCCAATATCAACCACAGAGACACGTGGAAGACACAGGTGAATACACTGAGGGTGGAAGAGTAATCAAAAGGAGGAAATTATGATGAAAAAAAAAATATACACGTCAGAAAGATTGATGAAAGAGGAAACCCTAAAATTTATGTTGTTTGAAGAATTAATAACAGAGGAAATGAAGAAAATTACACAGACAAAATATTATCAAGGAGGTGATTGTGCAGACAGATTAAAAGACATACAGGTATGTTGAGTCTGAGAATGGGGCAATAGTGTTGATGAGAGAAGATAAAAAGATATACCTCAGTTCTTCCTTAGGAGACGGAATACAATAGTAAGCCAATATGGTGTGAAGGTAACCAAGAAGAACGTTAATCAAGTTTACATAAGAGGTACAGTTTATTAGTGAGACAAGATGACGCTGATTGCAATGAGCGAAAACAAACAATATAGAGTAAGGGTAATAACAAGCAAACAAACGGGGCAACAACTTAGTACCCCTCCATTGGGAACTCCTATCCTTAGGGCACCCGCTTCCCTCAACACCTGGAGACGGGGTGAAGGAGGAAGGGGTGCTAGTGTACAGTACAACAATTGGTATGACTAACAGTAACAACAACAGCTACAACAAATATAGCAGCTGTAGCAATATAACAAATTCAACGTATTTACTATAGTAGTAAAAGGATGTAATCGCAGTAATACCGATAGAGAACAGGATGAGAGGCAGCAGCTGTGTCACGCTAACATCTGGCTCTATCAAAATAACTACAACCAAATACAACTAATAAAAAGCCGTGTGGAGGCAGCAATAATTTTACCTCTGCACGCACTACAAGGTAAAAGCCAACAAGACCATCCAGTGAGGGAATGTTAACTGCATTCTCGACTCTAGTTTCAGCCTCGAGGAACTGAAGGAGGTCCACACACTTTACTAATTTTTAATCTTATAGTATGTAAATTCTTGAACAAACTAATACTAAACGCAAGGCGACAAGAAAAAAAATAGCCACACACACACACACACACACACACACACACACACACACACACACACAAATACAATGATACATTAAGTTTTGAAGGCACCTTTGTTACACATCAAATATCTGTGAACACCTTTGGAATGGAAAATGGATCCCCATGGAACAGAGATATCTAGATGCATAATGTTAAAGTACATCCTTTAGGTTGGGACTATTTTAAGACGTCCTGCATATTTTGTTACGGTGAGACAAAGTGAAACAAAAGTCACTGAGGGAATAGGAAGGAAATTAATATGTTAGAGAGAGAGAGAGAGAGAGAGAGAGAGAGAGAGAGAGAGAGAGAGAGAGAGAGAGAGAGAGAGAGAGAGAGAGAGAGAGAGAGAGAGAGAGAGAAAAGCAGACAAACAAACAAGTCACATACATATACACAGCCAAACAACTATAATAGTATGATAAGTTAGACAAACACAGAAAGAAAACAATCAACAAATACAATGAGAGTGAAACATCAACAAAGACTACAGAGACATACACTACACAGACAGACACACAGACAGACAGAAAGAGAACAATCAACAGATAAGAGGAGAGTGAAACGCCAACAGAGTGAAAAGTATGAAGTGGAAAAACGTGTTGGTTACATTGGTGGGCAGCTGCAAATTCCACCTCCCTCGGGACAATGAAGTGTGTTGGTAAAAATCACCCACACAAGGTCGACCAGAGACAGAGTACCATTTCGTTACATTATCTTTCAACATTTATTAGTGAATTCTCCTTATACCCGACTTATCTCTTCGTGTAATCCGTTAAATGGGGGTTTGACAGAGGACCCTCGATATAACGGACTTTTTTCTATATAGTTCGTTAAGTAGAGGTTTTACTGTATTTATCAAAAATAGTTCAACTTTACTCATTAAACCGGGAAGCTTAGGTGGGTGACTGTTTATAGAAGCCGGGTATTGGAAGTATCCACAAGAGGCAAATCGATGTGTCCAGTGCAGTACTTTGTGTGGGTGTGTGGGTGTGTGTGTGTGTGTGTGTGTGTGTGTGTGTGTGTGTGTGTGTGTGTGTGTGTGTAAAAGAATACCATATTTCGCCTTATACCGCGTTTGTATATTACTTAACGATATAAAACAGATATTATGTGAGAAACAAAAACTAAAGAAATAAATTAAATATAGTTACTAAATAGTGTTAAACGTTGGAGTACTAAATCCCACATGAACACCTGAAAAGTGAAGCCAATAAAATACCCACAAAAGCGAAGGTGAATTCAAGACATATAAAAGCAAAGAAAAAAAATCGGATATAAAAAAAGACACAGAGTAACATGTAAAAGAAAAAAATGAGGACAGTGACAAATTGAGAGATTAGAGGAGACAGATTGAGAATGAATGGGCAAGTGAAATGGATAGAAAAAAAAGAGGTTTCAGAGTAAATAAGATAGTAAACAAAGACTTGCAAGACAGATACAAATGACAGCAAAATTGCCTCTAAAGTCCCTGATGATGACCGCGTTCTTCTTCTTCTTCTTCTTCTTCTTCTTCTTCTTCCATTATTTAACATTGATTCTCTTGTCATCCCTCCCTCTACCTCCTCTTTTATCTTTCTTCTTCTTTCCTTCCTCTTTCTCTTCTCTCATTTCAACTTCATTTTATCTTTTTTTTATTTTTTCTCCTCTTCCTCTTCCTTCTTCTTTCTTCCCTCCCTCCTCCCTTTCTTTCTTCCCTCCTTTCTCCTCCTCTTCAGTCCCTCCCCTTCTTCTTTTTTCTTCTTTCCTCCTTCACTCGTTCTCTCTCATTTCAAATTCATCCTTTTCTCTGTTTCTCTTCCTCTCTAAGTCCTTCTCCTCTTTCTATGTCTTCTTTTATTTCCATTTTCACTCCTTCCATCCACAAACCTTCTTCTTCCCTCCCATAGTTTCCTAGTCTTCTTCTTCTCGTCCCCCTCGCCTTAGTTTTCCTCTCCCCTCCTTCTTCTTCTAGTTCTCCTCATCTCTCTCTCTCTCTCTCTCTCATGATCCGTGCATGAGCGGACAAAATCGACGGAATTTTTCGTCTTGGATGTATAGCTTCAGCTGGTGAGACGTCCTCCAGTGTTGCTCTCTCAGGGGTCTCGTGTGTGTGTGTGTGTGTGTGTGTGTGTGTGTGTGTGTGTGTTTCACCAGACAAAATTCACACACCATCCACATCTCTTGAGGTCAACACGCAGGAGGAGTATTTCTCTTTGCCATCAAGGGTGTCGATGTGAATTAGATACACAGGTGAGTGTTACGTGGATTAAAAAAAACATAAATTGTTGACAAAATAGAAGAGGTGAACTTGTTGTGATAAATGGTTAAATGAGAGCCGAAAGGAATACAGTGATAAAAACAAAGATGATTCGGATCAAAGTAAAAAAAAACACCATAAATATCACAGGTCATCATACGTAAAGGGAATTTCAGTCAAATAAGACGAAGTGAGTGAATTGTGTAAACCAAGAACTTGTGAGTGAGAAGTAAAACAGCAAAAACTGGTTCACCATGAAGAGGAACACGGATAAAAGCAGGATAAAAACAAAAGATGTATTCTATCAGTTGAGTAAAACAAACCTTACAGCCATCATTAACGTATAAAGACGATCTTAAATAATACTGTAATACAATAGAATGAATCTGACATTGGCGAAGAGGGGCCATTATATGTAAATTTGTATTAATGACATTTAAGGAGAAATGTGGATAAACCGCGTGTATAAACTGCCGAAAAGGTTAAAAAAAAGTTCCTAAAAAGTTTCTAAAAAGTTATATTTGAAACAATTTAGAATGGATTATTTACAAATACCTTAACAAGACGAGAAATTAAATAATTGTGAAGAAAACTCTATGGGAAAATAAGCGATGTTTTCAATCCTCTTTCCGTTTCACTTACACAATCATACACAAACACACACACATATGCAATTACACGTCACGCGCATACTGTACATGTGTACAACCACATTTAGAAATTCATGCAACATAGTACGATACCTATGCACAAATATGTACACACACACACACACACACACATAATGCACGTGAGAAAATTACTCCTGAATAACGAAATGAAATACAGACTGTTTATGATGAAAGTGCACATACGCCGTGCATTTGTGTAATGTTGCACCAAAGCATGTGAGTAGCTACGTGTACGTGCACTACCACGCACACGCATATACATGAATGCGTGTGCGGCAGTGACCTCTGGGGGCAGTAGTGCGTGGCGTATAAAGAACCGGAGGCATTAAATGTTGTCTCTACGTTTCGTTCAGTATCACGATATAAAGTCAGTCCCGCTGAGCGAAGCTTTCGAAAACGTTCTAACCCCGTGAGAGGCTGTGAGGTGGCGGCGAGTGCTGGTGGCGGGAGAGCTGATTGAATGATGAAGTTGAAAGTGAATAGTTTCCCCTAATTGTCTCTCTCTCTCTCTCTCTAAAAACAAAATAAATAAAAATATATTCGGCATGTTAACTGTGTCTAAGGTACACTCATTCTCTGTATGTCTCTTTCAATGTGCTGAGCCTCGTCTTCCGTCAACCACCTCACTCCCACACCCCACAAAACCCTCTCCTAACACACTACTACAGTCCCCGACCTGAGGATATGCCTAAGCTACCGTGGTTTGAATTTCTAGTTATTCACCTTATAAGGATACTAGTTTGGTGCAGATAATAACACGTGTAAATATAACAGCTTAAGAAACTGATCGTGACAAACAAGAAGCGAATATAGTTCTACATCCTGCTCACCCTGGACCAGTACTTGGTGTCACACTGGACAAACACTGAAAATATTAAATAAATACTGATTTTAATAGTAATAATAACCACCAAAGTCTTTGACCCTTGCTTAGTGAGGTAAAAAGTTAACTTAGCAATCACAAATATTGAGTCTTATTTACGCTACCGGAAATGTATTGTAGACACCGATGTGTTTCATGAATACAGAACTGAATTAAATTTCACCAGAAATTCAATGAAAATTTCGGAGTGAGACTGATGATAATGTATGAGACCAGAGGCGTCATGCTGTAACTAAAAGGTATTTAAATGAATTACAGTGTTTCTATTTTTGTGTTTGGTTCGGTCTTTCAAGGATCTAACAATATTTTATTCATATATTTCTACACAAATTTGCACTACACCGAAAGAGAAACTAATTGCGATATAAATACATTCCTCTAAAAACTTTTCTACCATCAAACTTCATAAATTTGCTGGACCAAACACAATCATCAGTTTCCTTATAGTGGCTCAGCGGCTATGGTCATGAGGTACCGGTATTGTTCAATCAATTTTAAAGTCGGAACTGTGCAACAACTTTTACACTTAATGATTTTTTTTTCATATGTCGTATTCATGTTTTAATGTATTACTGCACTTTGACAGCTAGAGTGATAAAATACATGGTTTAGGTTAATACCTACACTAGTCAACATTTATACGTGTGTCATTAACGACTTCTATATCCTGTTATCTGATGACTTGCCATTAATGACAGAATAATTATATGAATTTATAAAAAAAATATATAATTATTGACCTTAATACCGATTCAATAGCACCAATGAAATATAAATTAAATAAAGATTATTTGCTTGCTGATGTATTTATGAAATTCAATTACAAATTTAACCGATAAAATAATGTACTACATAAATTAAACACACGATTAACTTGCTCCACACACACACACACACACACACACACACACGAGTTTACTCTTATTTGTTCTGTACAGCGTGAAATAAACCTTGATATTTTAATAATGTACAATAAATAATCTAAGTCAAGCTACCTTCTTATGTTTTCCTACGTTGACAACTTATTTTTTTCCAGACCTGGATTCATGTTTTTTGATTTGTAGGGGAATTTTTTCTTCTTTACTATATAACATCGTTTGGGTTTTAGTCACAAAAAGTTCCCTCTCACAGGGGATATAATCTCGGTAAAGAAAACATAAATTAATTGATATTTACAATGTACGGGTCTCTCAGTTCCTCGTCTATCTGCAGATCCAGTGAGAGTTTTCCCCCCATGGTTACTGTCTTAGTCAGGAAGAATGGCCGTCAACCTTCTCACAACAGCTCCAAGCATTAGTCAATCCCGAATCACAGTGGGTTTGAAGATGCTAAATATTGAGTGAAAAAAAAATGTTACACAGGAAAGTTCAAAGACTTGATAAAGATCCTTACACAGGTTTACTTCTTAGTTGTATTATTATTATTTTAATGTATGCACTATTGTGTATTACCGAGGCTTGTAATATGGTTATTTTAGTTATCACATAAAGAAGTACACAACAATATCCGGGCAAGTTAATTAAATTTCTAAAGCCACTTGTCCTGAGTAAGTAAATGTTGCACATATCTGCACGGCCTGATTTAAGGAATATCAAACAACTTTTCAGGGAAGTATCTTGTAGGCTACAGTAAGATCAAAGTATTTCTTAACATAAATTATGACAATTTCACATATTTATGACTGTTTATAATTATTGCATGTCTATAATCTAATTACTATTATACTCTGGTATATTGTTTAAATGAATATCATCACTTAAAATGATGTTTGTTTGTTTTAGTGTTCCACAATTCTTACACATCTATTTTGCTGTGTGTAAGTGTTTGAGTGTAGTAACTTTCTCAACAATCACCAAGAGTCACGACGCATTAAGAGCACCTCACCTCACCAGCCAAACCCACCTGAAGATAGCGTCACCACCATAGATACAATCACAGGTCTGGTCGTTACCGTAATTGACCTCAGCCACCGGAAATACCGAGATACCATCGTGAGAACAGGAAGCTGTCTCACTACAACAAGTGTCGGGGGATACACTCCTTGCAGGGTGCCGCCACCACCACACAACATTACACAACATGAGGTATGAGTAAAGTCTGTTGCAGTGATGTACCGGTACTTAATTAAAGGTGTTTCAAGCTGGTGGACAAACAAAGAAGAATTGAGTCATCTTCCGCCCATGATATATTCACACACACACACACACACACACAAAAAATCAACTAACATATAGATACCATGTATTAAACAGCTAAGCCAACATTTGCTTCTTTCGTTATTTCAGTATCCAGAAATAAAGTAGAGGTCAACATCCTTCCCTCGATACGCCATTAATGTTTACAAGCGGAAGGTGGAAGCATTGTAGTGTAAAAGTGATTAATATCTGGGTGTTGTCTGGGAGTGAAAGATGTGTGAGTGTGAAAGAGTGCGGCTTAAGGCGGAGACTCTCTGGGATGGTGGCGTCATGCGGGGCTGAGTCCGGGTGCTCTCTCTCGTAGTGTTGCATGGGTGTGAGTGTTACTGCCTCTGGTAAGTGTTGCTTGCGTGTGGATGTTATTGTAAGGAAATGTTGTAAACCATCAATATACCAAATATTTATAAAAGGCAATGCTACTTGTAAGGGTTTTCTCTCATGAGTTTTCCATACTTTATGATAAATCTCTAACTTTTACATTATATTCAAATTTACGCTTAATGTAGGATAAAGATCTTCATTACCTTCAGTCAATATATTTGTACAGCTTTTAGCTCAAAGGTAGTAGAGGTTTTTTTAACATTGCACAACCAAAGGTGTATTAGTCATCCATACCGCAGTTACTCGTCAATACGGCGTAGTTCACCTTAGTATAGTAAGGACTACCCACCCAATAGTAGTGTCTCAGTCAGTAGTGGATGGACACACACACACACACACACACACACACACACACACACACACACACACACACACACACACACACACACAGAGGTAAGTGCATGTGTACCCGCTCTCTCAGTAACATTTACCCACGGTCAGGCGGGACATTTCCAGCGTAGAACCTTAGAAGGAATAAAATAAATCACCAGAGTTACAGACTAACTAAATCAGCAGATAAATTGGACAAAATATGTTCCCCCAATAAAATAAATAATACTCAGGAAATAAGTGGACAAAAGAATACCAAAAGGAAAGAATCAGATACAGAAACAAGCAACACAGTTAAAATAACAACGAACTTAATGACATAAAAGTTGCTACAATACTATAAAAAATACATATAAATTCAAGTTACGTCAAGAAATATAAAGATTTATATCATTAACTGAAGGTAAAACAGAGAAGAACATTAAAGTGATAAATAAATAAATACAAGAGGTCAATCGATAACTTGTACGCAAAGGAAAAAATAAATAAATACCAACAGAAGAGAAATAAGCAATAAGAACGCTAGCTGAGAACGTGACTACTGCCACAATGCTTGGCAACAGCTGGTAACACTCCCGTCCGGAAATGACTTCGTAATAGCATGAGAAAATATCGATCTGGTGCAGCCGGATGGGAGAGGAGCGGGAGGGGAGAGCGGGAGGCGGTGGAAGGGTGCACGGGCGAGGATGGAAAAAAAGCTGATAAAAAGGAGAGAAAGGATCGAGTGAAGAAGATGGGGTGCGGGTGATAAACGGATGATAGAGAGAGAGAGAGAGAGAGAGAGAGAGAGATCAATAATTGTGATAAACGGATGATACAGAGTGAACGAGAGATAAGAGAGAATGTGACAAGGAAACACTGGCAGGTAAATAGAGAGACAGACAATAAAGAAGAGTAACTAGACATAAAAGATACACAACAAATACCATGAAACTGGTTGGTCCAAGAAGACAAACACAGTTATCTAAAAGTTATCCAGAATATTTCATTTTCCTCAATATCTTAAGATCAACTCATCTTTGTCTTCCTAAACGCCATCAGAAACAAATTTGTTATCTTTTACATGATTTTATTTTCAATGCAGCTCTGGTAAACGTGATGGTCGCAGTTACTACGTCTTTGAAGTTACCGACTACTGGGAAGGGGAGAAAAGGTGAGGGAGCGCTGTTACCTGTCGGCCCTCTTTTAGGTTAGGTTAGGTTAGCTTAGGTTAGGCAGTAGAAACACGCCTTCCTGGTCTTAAAAGGAGCAGTCATGAGGCTTTCTTACAAGGATATGAATGTCAAAATGTATCAGGTATAAACTGTCTTAAATGATTTGACAGCCAGTAAATAACACCTCCTAAGGGTACTGAGTAATATACTTAATTAAAAGAGATTGTTGAGGTACTGCGCGAACAATTAGCACACCCCCACACACTGGCACACTCCCACACACTAGCACACTCCTACACACGAAAACAATAGACATTCGGGGTTAATACATATTTAGAGGAAGAGATTTACTAGACACACTGTTTTATCTTTATTTTTTCTTATGGTGTCACTGGTCAGCCCCGGTGTCCCTCGCTGTCCTGCTTATAACTAACTGCTTCCATCTGATGAACCCTTATAACCTGCCCCTCAATTAACAACACATGCATTACGATAACAGTGTTGGCTACTCCGTCAAGACATGCTGAGCACTACCCGGTCATGTACTGTATGAGTGAAGGTGTAGCAGTAAGCATGGCAGCACCAGTCAACAGGTGACTAGTTAGGACCAGCAGCCACCCGGTAACCACACAGCCCCTGAGTCATCACCACTTCCGGCCTGACCTTGGCCGGACACTAATACCATAGAAAACGGAATGATGCTGTAGTATATAAAATACAAACTACGGGTACCCTAGTTACCAGGTAACCGACGTATATATACAGTATATATATTTATTCATGTTTTAGCAGGTTATAAAATCCATACATACACGTTTGCGATATTTCCGTAGTCATGAACCGCGTCCCTCACTCCCATGGGTACACATAGATAATAATCCTCGCCATCATTCGTGAATTTTGTACTATATTCCCGAACTAGTAATAGGTCACGGTGACTACTTCTTGCTATTATTAGTGCTGCAGTCTTGATCGTCTGATGAAATGTTTGTTTAGTGTTTTCGCATATACCAGAAAATTATTTATCTTGACGTGAATAACTTCAAAATACAGATGATGCCAATTAAAAAGCAATACATAATCAGGCGCTGTATAAAATTATAAATATCAGTTTAATAATGAAGGTAGTGATTATGATAACAACTCCCATTAAACTTAATTACTTCCTCCGGCAGAAGAAAACGACAGGTATAAACTCTACGGCGCGCCAACATAACACTTCAGAACTAAAATAAAAGTGAATTTATAGGTTTAAGTAATACGATCGTAGTAACTTTCACGACGAATATAAGTTACGGTAGGGCGGTTCTTCACCCCTTAAGTCCCTCAAGTGAGAAGTGTGCTTGTAGTATACTGATATAATATTCAATTCCTTTCAATATAAAAATCAAGGGACTGAAACGGACTTATATTAAAAATAAAGATCAGTGTACTTACATAATCCAAAGGAACACTCCATCCGTTATCTGAAAAAAGGGAGACGATTTAAAAGTTTACAATAGAAGGCTGGTCACTGTGGGGGATGAGGGGTGGGGGGCATACACAACAGACAGTCCTTTGAACCTCTGCTAAAAGACTTAAACCTGGGGACGCAAGCCTTCCTCCGTATAAACAAAATTTAGCTAAACAAAATAATCTGCCACGGTCACCAACCTTCAAACATCAACACTAGCTGATGGTGAAGTCTTCATTTTTGTTCCAGAGACACAGCGGCTCTCTGTTAGTATAAACAATTAATGGATACACACCAGGAAAGCAATTACATGAGTGATGCTCAAACAGGGAAAACCTGAATAAGAAAATAAATCATGATTTGGTGAGCTTCCAAACTAACAGCTAAAAGATGGTTGGTTGGACTATTAAGTGTTTGTGGTCAGGAGTTTTTTATTTTTTTTGCTGGCTGCACAAGTTGTTGGTCATATTGTATACGTGTGTGCATTACCCTGAATATTTCTCCTTGATAAATCTAGTCATTCTGCAGTAAATATCTTGTTAAACACTCATTGATATTTAGTTTGATCTCATGACCAGGGAGAAAACTACAAATTTATGAGAAAGCGATAATTTCATACATAAACCAAACATCGCTCAAGCAACTTTATTCTAGATATTTGAGGTTAAGAATATAATATACAACGTCTAAGTTCTTATAATTTTCTACACAAGATATCTATCAACACTACAAAGTAACACCACACAATGTTAATAAAATAAAGTGTTACTGCGCTTCAACAACTGAGGTCTGAACTGTGTACCATAAAACCAGATCATAAACTGAACACCAACTTTTATAAACATGTCCAATAGCTACTTCATTTACCTGTCTACATAAATTTTACCTTAAAAATATCAATACAATGTACTTACTCGCTATATAATTAAGCCTTAATGGGTACTAAGTTTTCTTCCATCATTCCTGTCAATCATCTTTTCACTAAAAACTTTGTCGTCATTAACAACAACTAATATCAGGAAAGAGAAGTTTGAGTACACTAATTTTTGGAAGGGAGGTGGAGGAAGAAGAGGAGGAGGAGGTGAGGAAGAGGGGGAGGGGGGAAGAGGGAGAGGGAGGGGGGAAGAGAGGGAGGGGAAGAAAGAGGTGGAGGAGGGGGAGAATGCGGTGGGAGGAGGAGGGTGTTTTCTGTTTTGTATTTGTATTCTTTTACGTGTTAAATGTTGATGGCGTACTAATCAGTCATTTCTAAACGGTAACTCACAGCTGCACAACACTCGGGATGATTGATGATGCACTTTTTTCATCAAGAAATATATAGCGTATGAGTATCTTCGACTTTGTTTCCTGAAGTAATACAAAATTATATTCACTCGAATTTCCCCCTTGTCATAATTATGTTGATTGATGAACAGATGCAAAAATATAATAGAACACGATACATTATACTGAAAACGCACATAATGATAACGCATTGTTACGAGATTTAAATAATACACTTTATCTATACCGTCAAGTCTCACGTCACAAGCTTCAGAGTATAACCAACATTTATTTACACAAGTTCTAAAAACAGAACTTCTCGGAGCCTGCCTATACCGTTAGGCGGACACTTACTTTGCTTTAGAAGTCACTGAGAAGCCAACAATAACACTCGCCGTGGTTCCAAAGGTTGCTGACCCAACCTAATCATTACACGAGCTGTAATTAATCTTACTTAAGTTAACTGTCAAATGCTATCTGGCGGATAATTAAAACGTGTTTGTTATGCATATCAAAGCTATCTGAATATTGTACTCATTAGTTTTCATTCTTTTTATTATTATTATTATCATTGTTGGTTGTTGTTGGTGGTGGTTAATGGTGTTATTATTGAAGATATTAGTTATTATTATTATTATTGTAGTATCAGTAGTAATTATCATGAATAGATCTTTCATGTCTCTTTCTATCTCCACCTATTTGTCTGTCTATTCGAGCGTGTAAGTTTTTCTTTCTTTCTCTACAAACCTGATTGCTTGTTTTGTTTTGTTTTGTTTTCATTCTCATATCTTCCCTTCTATTCCACTACCACTGGATGAGACAAGTGGACAGTATTATATGGATGCAAGAACAAATGACCAACACACTGGACGAGAAGGAAAATTCAACGCATGGAGAGTGATGCACCAGGATGGTAAAGTGTAGGTGTGTATAGATTCGCGAACTACCTAATCCACGCCCCTGACGGATGGCCTTCGATGACGGATGACAGGATGAGGCGAGTGCGGTAGGTGTAGACAAGGTGAGCGTGCCCCTACCGCCGCTGACGTTGATTAATGCCGGTGCCTGGGGATAGACGGACGGCGGCAGTGGGAGACGTGTGTGACGTCCCTCCTGTCACCCGCTTTACATCCTCCCTGCACTGTTCTCGGTCTTCCTCTAGGCGTCCGTCACACCCACGAGCACCAGCAGGCAAACCAGTCACCACAGCAAACAAACCTGTGGACAGCTGGACCAGTCTCACACTCACACCCCCACCACGAGGGTCCTAGTAACAGGTCCAGGGTGTCTTGCCAGGGAGTGTACCACGGCGCTCATTACATTCGCTTGGCAGATCAACAAATCAATGGAGAGCCGTCATCACCCTGAGCTACTCCCTCAGGGCGCAGTTCCACCACCTCGCCCACCTTCCATTGATTTTCTTCTCCTTCCCTTCCCCCCACCCCTTCTTACACCCCATTACTCTACCCTACACCCCTTTACCCTTTCCTATCCCCACGCTGATACCTTTTCACCTCTCTATCTTCTCCATCGTCGCCTCAATGACAGATCTTGACAAAACCTTCTCCCTTGCCTTAAGAGTTTGAAATACTGGTACACTGTTCAACAATTTTCGGTCTTTATTTTGTCTAATTTTGCGGCGGGAAGTTCGAGGAAATGCTCCCACAAGAACTCTGGATGACTCGCAAATCAACAAACGCGCCGGGAAAGTGGAGTTGAGGATGGACAAGAGGGATGATGAAACTAAATGTGTGTGTGTGTTAGTGAGTGAGTGATAGGTGGGTGGACTGATGGGCTAAAGAGAGGTAGACTGGAAGAATATGGGTAGGAAAGTAGCTGGGTTTGAAGGTGGTGTGTTAGACGAATATGGACTAGAAGCTAGGTCAGAGTGGGGTGGGCTAGAAAAAGTTGGGTTTGAGGGAGGAGGGTCATAAGAGGGAGGAGAGCTAGAGGAAGACTGGCAAATATATGGTGGGCTAGAGGAGAGTAGTAAGCCTACTTGAGAGAAAAGTGGGCAGATAGGTGGTGGGCTGGAAAAGTGGTGCTAGAGGGTGGGTTGGAAGTGGATGATGAAGATGAAGGTGGGCTAGCGCGAGGTGGGCTATTGGGGGAGGAGATGGAGTGGAGGAGGAAGGCGGGCGAGGTGGGTTAGTCATGTCTTGTAACATACAATAATCATTATAATCTCCAGTGATTGACAGACACGTTAAGTGCTGAGGCGGTGTACCTTACATGTTAAGTCCCCAGGGCAGTGTACATTGTATATGGAGCCTCTGATTACACGGGTTGTTTGTGAAGTAATAATATATGAAAAAAATGGGCGTCTAAAGGATACAAGCGACATAACTACATAGGTTATATAGATGGGGACGATAATATAAATAACTTAATATGTACTTTAAATAAATAGCATCATCATTAATCTATCCTAACCCAACCTAAATTATACTGATTTTATCCAACATATTACATAAAGATGGGTTATGTTTAGAACAGAAAAGGATATCTTAAATGAAATAGGGTAAAAGTTAACAAATGTACACTAATTTTCATGGAGTTATGACAGTACAAACGAAACACTATCCATGTGACGCAGAGTCTGTTGCGTTTTAAGGTAAATTATCAGAAAGAGAGTCAGTAAGGTCTCCATGGAACGCGTCTTGTGCCTGCCGTCCGCCTCACTACAAGAAGACAGATCGTTTGTTTAGATGCATTGAAATCACCGATGACTACCTTACTCCTCATTATCAACCCTCGAACGCAATTATGTAATCGTACCTAAGGAGTTAAGTCATCGTACTCAAGGGGTTGTTACTTTACTCATATAGTTAAGATGATTATTGGCACTGTAGTATTAGTGATATGCCAATTGTACTGTACTGTAGATTCTATGCTTGAGATAGCTACTCTAGGCAAGAGCTTCCTCCGGTACGGCAAGTTCCAGATGTCATTCCAGGAAGTAAACGTCTGAGGTCTCGTATCATCTCAAGTTTACCACATAACACACACAGGTCCCTCTACATATCTATCGTCCCAAGTATGAGATAGTCCTGGAATAGGGTGTTCTAAGGATGGGGCATTCCAGAGAAGGGGCATTGCAGTCATGAGGCCTCCTAGGAAAGATGCTTTCCAAACAAGGGACATGGAAAAGATAGTGCAATGCTGAAATGGGATGTTTCACTCAGCCATTGGACATTCCGGGGATGGGTCATCTTCAGCACACGTAAATGCTTCCTTCTCTCGAGGTAAGTAAGTAAATAAATCACTCCGCGCAAAATTCATTCCAATTTACTTCAGGGTATTTGAATGTGTACGAACCTTAATTCAGGAGGAAAAAATAAGAATAAAACGCTACTACTCGAGCCTTCAGTCTCGCCGAAGCATCAACTGGGTGTTGGGTTGTCCACTACATCCAGCCGGGTGGCAGCCGCTTGTAGGGACACACACTCACCCTCCTCCTCCACAGTATTTAACTCGCACTTACTAGATAGTTAAGTGAGTCAAGTCTAACAATGAATCATGCGTAAATGTGCAATTCTTATACAATAAAAGAAATGCACAATTCTTTTATCGAGGCTCAAGATATTTGAGGGTATTGAGTGTAAACAGATAGTGTGAGGAAAGTCGAATCAGTGAAATGGCTGAAAAACTTCTATTCCGGAGACGAAAATTTAACGTCGGGCACAGAGCTGGAAAATTTTATGATTTTTTTTTCTTTTAAGAATTATAATTTTTTTTGTATGTAAGTGCAGCTACGTCAGAATTTGTACGATATAGTCAACCTTTATTTTAACAATATCTGCTGATAATAGTTTTTCCTTTTACGGTTATAATACACTGAGTATCTATGTTCTTTTAAATTACTAAGGTTGACATAACACGAACAGACATCCAAACCGTGGCCATGTTGCAGGAGACACTAACAAAAGAGAACAATCACCTAACGATTGACAGGGGAAAGGTTTGGTCGGATGATGGAGGCTAAGTCACACAGAAGGAAAGAATGGGTGTGGCTTTGTATATACTGGGATTTCTTTCTTCTTTCTGCTTCATAAATTATTCTGACATCATATACTAACGATAGATAGAAGTTGAAACCAGAGTTATTCTAAGAGACAAATTAGTATCCATAAATCTAAATAGAGTGTTGTGGTACTTGGTATTCTTTAGTAGCAGACCCATTAGATTAGCCCTCCCAGTAGACACCCATTACAATTAGCATTCCCCATTAGCCTCACAACAATGGTCCTCGCCGGGCTCTCCTCCTCTCCTCCCCCACTCAGGAATATCGGCTTCAAGGAAATAAAATTCACATATAATTCCTGCTCTTATCAAATCTACCAATGTATTAAAGAAATGAACAAATAATCGCATCGTATTTTTTTATCGAATACGTAAACACTGGTTATTAAAGCAGAAAAAAATTACTGAAAATTTGTTTTATGGTCAATAAGCATTACATTCACCCATTTATTAAAGAATTTGGCTATTTTACGTTCCTACTCATTTTCAGTTTTAATTCTTTTTTTTTTAATTTATTTTTTTAAAGACAAAACAAATGAGCCAAACTTAATCTTTTCATACTTTTCCGATACTCCTAAGACCCACACATACTCCAACAGGACTTGAATTACCCTGCACCATATTTATCTTTATTACGGTATAGAATCAATTAAGAAACCAATATATAAATGTGTTGAGGTTCTAGCAACAAGAAATCACGCTCCTCCCTGGACACGCAACATGACCCCCGAGCCAATTTATGTAGAAATATTCGGCTGGCATTTCTGTATCCCCCCATTGTTCTGCTCTGTTAATCGCCAGTACATGAATACAGGAGTTATTAATTTATTCCTACGTCCTTTGAGAGAGGGGTAGGAAGTCACCACGTCTCTCACATACAAACGTTTGGCCATTTCACTCAGATTGTAGTTGGTTTTCATTCACTGTCATATCCTCCACACATACATGGACAGACCATCAACAAAATCTATGTATGTCAAAAAGCTTTATAATTAAACTCAATAGATATTAATTGTCCACCGCCGTGAAGTTAAAAACACATGAAATATCTCCACACGAAATTTTCTGGTTGAAATAACGGGACCGAGGATATTATTATACACGTCTATGTTACTGGGAGGAATATTGTCCCTTCCAAGTTTGAAGAGATTTCATGGATGGACAGGGCGGTGAGGGAGATTCCACAATATGCCGCGAACGTGTTTGAGAATACAATTAACAATTATTTTGTTCTGGTAAATTAACGTTTAAAAGTCGTGTCAGGTACATAGGCATCCCAGTCAAAGCTGAAATATTTTGATGATGAAGCTTCACACTACAATGGTCCTGCCAACAGCTTATTTAAATACAGGTATAAGAGAACAAAAGGGGGGTAACTTAACCCTAATTTACTCTCCATTTTATCTACATCTTAAATCCATCAAGTAGCAAACTTTAACGCGCACCGCCCCACCCCCTCCCCAGTCATTCATGAAATACGAGTAAAAAAAAATTGCCAACGCACCTGGTCAATATTGTGTCCATAATTTTAGCTACGTATCAGATATATAACCCAGACAAGCAAGGAAGCTATAATGAAAACAAACAAACGGAACAACCTCTGAGAGTCTTCCCTTCAGTGCAACACCTAGAGAGAGGATGGATGGAGGGGAGGGGATGGGGTACAATAATGAGGAGCGAGTGGGCGTCCCTGGCAGGTCTTGGCACACAGCGCTACCGACTGTGGTGTTGGCAGGTGCATTAATACCTCATTATCTTTATGGCCACCTCACACCATCAGCCTCTTACCTTCCCACCGCCTTCCCTGACCTTGTCTTTACAGTCATCAGTGTATCCCTTTGTTATCTACCTTCATGTTGTTCCCGGAGACGAATTATCTCTCTTCAATACTTCACCCTAGTTACTGGTTCATACGTCATAATAAGACTTCAACTGTAACAAACACATATGACAAAAACAAGAACAAATTGATTGGCAACATAACGGGTCACACCATCAGGAAGGCCAACTACACTACACAAATTAGTAAAATTAAACTAATAGAGATAAAAATATGCAAATAAGACATTAAAAAAAATAAATAAAAAACGAATTAAATCTCCTCGGACGAAGTATTGTTCACACATCCCACCACACGTCTACATCCTGGGCAAGCGTTAAAACATTCTGCAAGACAATCTAAATACCATTGTAAGCCTAAGCCATGTATCCTACGAAACGGTCAAACGATGCTGCCGGAGGGGTCAAGCACATGCCCAGAGGACCAAAATATCCTAACGGTAGGAAGGTCAAAGGATCCAGCCCTTTACTGTTCGAAATGACCAGACGAAAAAATAAAATAAATCTTATAATGAAGTACATTTCCTTGTCACCTATTAAAACATAATTAGTCAATTAGCTGAAAGGAGATAAGAGTATTGAGTTTAGTGTAATGTCCAGGAGGAAGATGTCTGGAGTGATAATACCAAAGGTGGGTGTAGTGTACCACCTTATTTGGACCTCTACGTCCATAATTACTTTAGTTAGGAGTCTGCAGCACTGACTTAGGATACTCGGCGAATAAAACTGAAGTCCATCGTTTATATCAGAAATTTGTGGAAGCTTATCACAAGGGGTGCGGTGGCCGAGGTGATACAGCGCTCGCATTGTGCCCTCAAGAGTTGTTTTTTCCTGCTTCGAAGTGAACTGTGAATAAGTAACCGATTTAACAGCTACGGAAATGAGGTCGGTCGACTGCAGTGCCGACTATGCTGTTATCCACACTGTCCCTAATGGGTATCATGCCTATTGTACCCACTTTCACTCTCATCGTGAGGGTAAAGGTCAACAGCCGAGTGAATACATAGCTCACCTCGTGCCTAAGGGGTCGTTGTCGTGTTTCCCAGTGAGATGTGAATGGGCACTTGGTCCACTTACCAGTTGGGAGTGTTGGGTGTCCAGTGCAGTGCCAATCATAATAATTCGTTGTGTACAGAAAGCTTCGTGTTCAGAAAGTATCTTCACTCCCGTAACAGGTCGTAAGCTACGAATCCCATATTATATTCGCTTTAATGATAAAACATAAAACAAAAACAGTATTCACTCCCTCACACACACACTATATCATGACGTACGATTTCTGGCGTTTAAAGGGTTGTAACTATCAAATGTAAACCGAATTCCCTGAAATGTGAACTTCTTCCAGCGTTTAAACACACATTTTTTTTTAAACAAACCTGGTTAATACTTGACCAACTTGGGAAAATTATTGCATAAATAGTCGCTGGCGGAAGGACAGACTACGGAGCCCCTCGCCTAGAGCGCCGGGCTAATAACCTTTAGTGAAATTAAAGATACAAAACTTAGCTTTTATTACGCCTTACAAGTTAGTTAATTCATATACAGTTTTCTCTCATTCATCAGCCACCACCAGGCCTTGTGTCTGGAGGTGGACCAGCAGCCGCCTCGGTGGTCATTAGTATTATCACCTTAGCAGCCTCAGCCCATTTACTTTTCATTACAGCTCCTCGCCGCCTTCTAATGACCAGCGGTAGCCGAGCACTTTCACAAATTAAGGTACGGTAATTAGATGTAAAGCATTTTGGCACAATTAGCGACAGGTAATTTATTTAGAGGTACCTGTTAGTCCTCTTCAAATATCCTTGTGTATATTAACTTTATTTTAAACTTTAATAATGTGATACAACAAAGAAAATGGTGAAACTTTGATTAGCTATAATAATTAATTCATATTAATCATTCAGTAAAAAAATGTTTATAAGACGGGGCCTAAAAGGGGATATTTACCTGAAGAAACACCAGTCATAGCATTCCCTGACCCCTTCACCAACTCTCCCTCACATCTCTCAGTCTTCCTATAATTAATCTCCCATCACTAATCCCCCCTCGTCTCTCACACGCTCTTTCCTCCTTCTACAACATTATCACCATTCATCTATCACTACCATCCTCTCCCTCTCTCTCCCTCTCTCCTTCTCCCGCCTAGAGGTAATCAAGTGGAAGACAGGTGTGGGGAAGACGCTCTCCAAGATTTACATTCAGCATACCTGGCCTGCATTATACCCACGGTCACCTCGCTAATTGCTTAGCCATGACCACCTTGCCCTACGCTACTGCTGCTTCTACCCCCCCCCCGTGTCCCCCCTCTCTCTCTTTCTCTCTTAATGTTTTCCTTTTTCATCTAAGTCTCCCTCTCCTCTCTCCTTCCCATCTTTGTTTTCCTTCTCTCCTTTTTCTTCTTAAATGGAACAACCATAATTTAACCTTTATAATAAATTTTGTGTGTGTGTGTGTGTGTGTGTGTGTGTGTGTGTGTGTGTGTGTGTGTGTGTGTGTGTGTGTGTGTGTATAGCTCCAACAACAACCATTCAAATCCAGTCATTAACACATCTATAAATCCCACAAAAGTAATCCCATTCATCAAGTTAATGGAGGAAAATAATGACACATCCTCACGCCTATTAGGAAATTATAGGCGATGGTCACTCCCTACGTAATTAACTCCTCTCTCTCCCTCCCTCTCCCCTCTCCCTCCCCCTCCCTCCCTCCCCCCTCCACTCTCTCTCCCCCTCCACTCCCTACCCCTCCCCTCCTTCTCCCCCTCCCCTCCTTCTCCATCCCCCTCGCCCTGATCACTACCTTCGCAAGCACCTGTACACCCTCGACTCTCACACACACTCACTCATTAATCACAGGTTTTTATAACACGTCAGCTGAGTCTTACAATGGGGGTAATTATTAGTCATCAAACACTAAGGCCATATTCCCTCCAATCTTATATAGAATGAGTTTTGTTGTTTGATGATGACCAAGAACAATAAAAGACCTTTTTTTTTATCAAGTTTTTTATAAAATCTAAAACCATATTTAATTTTACATACATTTAAACCACAATTATTAAAAAACAAATAATAATAATAATAAAATTCTAAATCAATAGCTGAGAAATAAAAACAAAGGAACAAAAATAAAGATAAAAAAAATAAGAGAATTGATGATAAGAAAATGAAAATTGATGGTTAAAAAAATACGAAATAGTAATAAATAAAATTCGATTAATAAAGTATAAACAAATAGCATAAGGGAAGGGGTAGAAGGGAGGGAGGAATGGTGGAGGGAAAGGAGGGAGGCAGGGAGGGAGGGGTAGAAGTGGGTAGAAGGGTAGGAGGGAGGGTCGGGGGGTGAGTTGAATGGATCATATACCTGGTAATTAAAAAGAAAAAAATTAGCGCTAATGAACCGAAATGGAGACGCTTTAGTCATGAGCGAAATACAATGAACAATAGACACGCAAATACGCTAATGGCGGGCGATGAGAGAGAGAGAGAGAGAGAGAGAGAGAGAGATCAGAAAGAAAATGAGATGGGAGAGAAAGAATGAGGTCAGAGAAAATGAGAGAGAGAGAGAGAGAGAGAGAGAGAGAGAGAGAGAGAGAGAGAGAGAGAGAGAGAGCAAAAATATCCCTCGCCACTAAGACACGCCTCGAGGCAAAACCATTAAATTCTAAGGGATGTTCCTGCCCGAAACTAACAAGAAAATGGGATACCATCAGCGTCGAGGCGTCACTTCACCAGACTTACTTCATCAGGTAATATATATATTTTCTTAACACACACACACACACACACACACACACACAACTAGATCATACCAGTGACCACAAACATGTCATCATGTAATAACTGAACAAAACACAGCATCCGGCACTTCACAATAGTTATCTACTCTAATGTTAAGCGTCAAGGTTTAATTCAGACTAATTTTCACCTAATTATGAGTCGCAGTAATGAAATCCTAAAGTGAAAAATACAGGTTTCTTCCTTTCCCAATCAATTTCTTAGTTTAATAATAAAAATAATAATAATAAAAAATAACCACCTTTCAGAGATAATGTCATTAAAATGATTTATAAAAGAAGACAATAATACTCTTATTTCTTCTTAATATAGTTAATTTTTTTTATTCAGTAATTTATGCAACTTCTTATACTCTTATTGAAACGTCATACCACAGATATCATACCAACGGTCTAAATCAACTACATAACCTCCATGGCATGCATAACTAAGGCTTAAGTAATCAAGACGATATACTTGAACACATCTCACATTCTGAAATATCACCTGATAAACCATAAATAATTGACGTTAATCGGCCAGTAATTGCATCCAATAAAGGCTTGTCAGGGATATTAGGTATCTAGAGAACACACGTGCACTGTACGTGTTGGGCTTCAGGCCAAGCTCAGGAGTTTAATGATTATGATGATGACGTATGTGAGGTGTTGTAATGACTCGAGTTAAATGATGTGTGCCCTAAGGTATATATGAAACTGTCGACTGCAGGTAATTAAAACACACACACACACACACACACACACACACACACACACACACACACACACACACACACACACACACACACACACACACACACACACACACACTTTCAACATAAGTATACTAAGACCTTTATGATTTACGCGACCTCTTTTAAGAACTGGAAACCACCAAAAACCTATTTCCCAATGATAAGGAAACTGTCTCAGGGCACCGAATCATAGCGCAACACACCAACACACCAACACACCAACACACCAACACACCAACGCACCTCCAGAATAGAAAATCACTTGCCTCTGGATCTAACAGTACAATTTAAACAACTAACACTTTCTCTGGTCGATATGTGACTTGAGAATAAATGCTTGACGTCAAACTCAAAGTGCCATTAGCGGTAACTGGAGAAGGGGAGGGGAGGAAGGGGGGAGGGGAGGAGGGGAGGGGAGGGGTGGAGGGGAGGGAAGATCAGTCATACACAACTTATTAACCTTTTATAGTATATAATTGTACCCATATTTTTTATCTGATCTTGAGAGTGAGAATATTTAATGTGATTCTTAGTGTTAGTTTTAATTCATCCCTCGTATTAAGAGTTTATTAATTTCGCCATTTCTATTTAGGTCAGACTGGAATATGCAAATGGGAATCTACTGTTAATTATATTTATTAATGACGACAAAATGACAGACCAAGTGATACATTTAAATTGTGCGTGTGAGTGTGTGTGTGTGTGTTATGGCACGAGACAGAGAACCACATATGGAGACAGGCAAGCATCTAGACACGGCTCGTTGCCTCCCTTACTTCACGAGAAAAAAAACTTTGAAAACAGTCAAAGCATAACTCAGGTACCCAGCCACTGAACCTTTCTCTCCACACTAATTATAACTAGTTCTTCGTACTGTATTTTGAACACCAAGAGTGAAATGTTACTCACCCGTAAATACAGACTTACTAATCAGGTAAAACTGAACCAAATTTGTGGGTCATGTAAAGTTTAAAGGTAAGAACACCTTCCATGAGAATTAATACACGATCTTATTAATTGCCCACACGATACACACATGTCTATGTCGGGTTATAAGGAACATTAACGACCCAGTCAGTACTCGGTTTCCATGAACTCCCAGCTTGCACCTACCACCTCTGTTTGCCTTGGCTGAGGCTGTGGACACTCACAATGTTGACACTGGCATGAGAAACTAAGCTCAGAGGACACGCATTTCTGCCAACAATGTTTGTAAAGAAACTAAAAATAGTTTGGATGTTTGTGTTATCAAGAAAAGGGGATCGTCTTAACGCGATACTCACACCTATAATGGCAATGATTACTGACCATGTTTTGTTTGTGTTGAAGGAAAGTCAAAAGTAAAAAATAAATATAACGTTGTTCATAGACTGATACTTACACCAGGTGGTCACTGGTGTAAGATGGTCACTGGTGTAAGGTGGCCACTGGTGTAAGGTGGCCACTGCACAAGCTGTTCATTCGAGATCATGGTGGTCGGTAATTTATTCTATGTTTACGAATGATGTTTTATTTCGCCACCAAACTGATGGCAAAACTGACACCGCATCTCAGCATTAGTAGCTACCTGGTGACCCTAACCCAAAAGGATTACAAGAAAGGAAGTGTTATTACAAAAGCAGGGAGGGACGGCTTATGTTAGGGGCAACCCCTCCCCTTAAACACCTGCCTACAAAACCTTTGCAGTTATAATCTTTAAAACTGTTTTGTATCTTAACTAAGAACTTCGTTACAACTCAACTGACCTCATCTCCATATATCTTACTTAAAACTTCTACTAACTTCTGTTCTCGGTTCCATGTATTTAATCCCTCCCTTGATCTCATTTCAATAATTATTTTTTTTTATCCACATAGCTATCACTCCATTACTAAATCCCTTCAATTTCACTTCAATTTCGCTCCTTGTCAAGTCATAATACAGTAATGGAAGACACAAACACATAACATCAGTTCGTTTAGTTGCATTACACTACATTATGCAAATTAATTAAGACGTCTTTGCCTAGGATCCCCAGAGGCAGCATCAGCAGTTCGGTCAAGGTTCTCGCCAGAGGGACATTGTACAACTGAGGGTTTTGTCTGAATTCTCTGCCAACATGACTCTCAGATCTGCTGTTACATCAATTCTCTGACAGCTAAACAACTTAATAATATAATAGGTGTTCTTAGACCCCAAAATAAAACAGCTATGGCTACAGTCACTTAAAATTAAGACATATTTCACGAACATAAAGTGAAAGGAAATCTGTGAGTATACCTTGTTGATAATTAGTAATCAAAACATGTATACGGGTGTAGGGATTTAACAACAGCAGACTTAATATGATAAGCTAAAGCCTCAGAACAATTACAGCGCTTTAGTGAATAGTGTGAGCGTATTGGAACGAACACCATTATTATCCTCTCATCTTTAGAGAGTTTATTACAAATGATATCAGTAACGTTATTACATTTACATACCTACCCATTAAGACGTGTAAATAAACGGTATATGATATAGGTCCTATGAATAACATGTTATTAGCAGTCAATATATATTTACATATTTATATAAGCTGTGGAAGGTTAATTTCGTTGTAATTTTCTTTAGTTAACTTAATAGGTAAACTTTTTCTTATCTTCGGGAGAATATTTTGTGGGATAAATTTTTAGTCACTAGGCAATTTTAACATTCTTATACTCAAAAGATAAATCTGTATCAGGATTAATGCATAAACTAATCCTACTTTAATCACCCCATTTTCATATTCATTCCTTATTTTATGTTGCAATAACAAAAAATAATAATAATTAAGGGGAAACCGAATATAAAAACTCTTAATATAATCTAATATCATAATAATGAGCTAGAGGGTAGGGTCTGAAAAATGGAGCTGCATAAAATCATATTCAAAGACCAGGGTCCAAATATATCAACACGGCAGCGTTAAAGAACAATGCACATTCTTCATATTTTTACGTGGGCACTGGAGTGTGGAGGAAGGCAGCGGTCTCTCTTGGTTCGCTACCACAAGAACCCGATTCACGAATAATGCATATCTCCGAAAACTAAAACTGGGTATACGGTGATCTAGCTACAGGTGGCCTTTGTTAGTGTCACTTTACATAGCTTAGGTATAAATGTAAAATGAACCCAAATAAAAAAAATCTTGACATACCGTAATTAATATCAATTATACATGGATAAATATTTTGATAGACATTTATGATTCGTTTATTTTTCCCACACATTCGTCGATAAAGTTCTCTCTCAGTTTAATCGCGAATCCCATTAATTAACACGTGTAAGACTTGTGAATTACTGAAATTATACAAATTGTGAAAATACATAAATATATAATAGACAATCCGCAAAATCTTAAATATTGTTGCAGGTAGTAAGGGCACTGCAGAGAGAAAGGTAGTTGAAACAATGGTAAAATTTGCGTGTATACTGCAGACGTGGATAACGGCAGGGAGAGCGGGAGACCAAGAAAGAGATACAAAAAAAAGAGGGGGGGGGGTGTGGGTGAAGGAGGATGTATACAAGAAACACGCGGATGGGGTGGGGGGCTGGGGTGGATGTGGGGTTGGATGTGGGGGTGGGGGGCTGGTTGGGGTGGAGGCGGGGTGTTAGGAAGGGAGGGAGAGAGGAAGATCCAGGAAGCAGCGACTTGCATGAATGGTTACTGTTGATGGATCGTATAAACCGTCGGGAGTAAACCAGATAAGATACTTGTGACCTCTTGTGGATGGAGAGCACCGAGGCAGAGCACATCTATTGCAGTATTACCAACACATACATGACAGGGAAACAGGAAGATACAGACAAAGTGTGTATGTTTGCTCGTGATTTCAGCTTGGAAGAATGAAATAACTAAGTGTGGTTCTTTGAGTTGTGTACAGGAGTGAACTTGGTTTTAGCTATATAAATTTACTCCCAGGATTAAAGTTCTGGTTCTCTAACAGCTACGATACAATTAACTAGCTAAAACTGAAGAGAGACTCATTTTATCATTTCCATTTTAATAGTTGAATCTAAATCTGATTACACTGCGATTGTAACCGGAATTAATGATTGTATTTTTTAGCGCCTAACATCGATGGATAAATATCTAATACTTTCATCTTAATTGTTTCGTTTATAACCGGGAAAATATATAATTTCAATTTCTAGCACATAAATCAGAAAGCTATATAAACTAGTACAAGCTGAAATTCTACAATAATTATCTGGCATCACATAATTTTTTTGTGATATTTATCAGTAGTGGAACAAACGAATAACAACAAAGAGAGTGAAATCAAATTCAGTGAAAGTCATCAGCAGAAAGCTACCAAGACAAGTATATATAAGCCAATTTATATAGGATTAACTATTGATAACGCTGGATCTAACTAGGAGTACGTGTTTAAAGCCTCAGTTAAAGTGTACTTTGATAATACTAACATCTTATATTATGGATAATACTTCGCCGTCAATTAATAAACAGTGAAGGTCTCACATCTCCAGAGTCTAGACACTATATAACAAGTTGTATCCTGGATGAAGATATGCGCCAAGATATTTCTTACCACTCAAATACTAAACTCAAGGTTACCCAATCCGTAATGATGCTGGCAGGTGAAGCAACAAAAACTGGCAGCTGAAGAAACTAGAGCACAAAGGCCTACAACATTACCGTAAACACTTCTACTTAGCATATATTCTTTCTTATGTTGTAAAGTTATCCAAAGTCACATGGTGAAATTTCAACACCTGTCTTCAAGAGAGAGGGACTTCACAGCCCTGCAGTTGATCAAAGGTAAACAAGTGTCAGTCTCGGCAACCATTAACCAGGAGTTAACAAATGTGTCAACAATACACCTTCCTACGTTATTGAAGACTAGCTAACGAGGGAGAGCTCGTGAACAATCACATGATGATACATCAAGGAACGGTGACTTTGGTCTCACACCGACTGCTGTTCGCTGTATGGCATCAAGAGCCTCAGGGTGTGACCGACCTCACCACTGTAAATGATACACAAGGCAGGTTGTAACACTGTAATCACACAAATTATAGGGTATTGATAGCGCCATATTTGATAAGACTTATGAAACATTATGGTGAGGAACGGTGACTCGCTTAATTTAAAATAGGAAAATATGTATCTGGTGATTCTTTATTGAACACAAAGGTAATTTAATTGTCTCTATACTTTTGGGTTCCGAAATCTGTGATATTTTTCTATAATGACTTTATTTTGCCTTTTCAACCATTCATATTCTGGAAACACTGAAAGACCAGTTTTATCCATCTCTCAGTGTGCATTAGAGTCGCAACATAAAGTACATCGATAGGCTTATGATGATTTACAATACAGTATTCGGTAGCTGATCCAACTTACCCGCTGACATGCTAACATACGCAGGTTTAGCATGCCTGCTGACTGTCTTTTCCAAATTGCATCCAAATCTCTCAGACTTGACGGAGGTAGAGCATACATTCTCATACTCCTTATCCGCATCCACCTCCTCTCTCCTTAATTACATACAAACGATATGGATTTATTTTTAATACGGTACTTATAAAATAAATTTCTTTAATGGTTTATATCATGACAGCCATGATGATGATGATGATGATGATGATGATGAAAACCATTCCCCAGATCTGCAGCACATTTAACAGGAGTAAAAAAAAAAGTTAATTAAGTCGGATAATATTAGTCTCAGTAATCATAACTTAGAGTAAACTACAGTAATTCCAGCAATGTCTCATGCCATACTGTCCTCAGAGATATGAAACTGACGAGAGAAACTGCAAAACATCGCATAATATAGAGACTTTGAGAACTGATATCAGGTAATTAGGACTAACCTATGCAAGTGTGGAAAATAGCCTAAAAACGATGATAAAGATAATTCACTCAGCGTAATTTTTATAATATGCACATTACATTTTAATTTAAATATGGGATAAAAATACAATTATAAAAGTCTAAGTAATAACCATTTTCTTCAAAATTATTAAAACTTCAACCTGCCAACTCAATAATGGAGAATAATTGATTATCTCTCGGAACCTGTTGTGTGGTACCGTGTAAGGAAAAGTATAATTGGCTAAATAAGAATAAACATCGCACATATTTCGTGTTTGATGAAGATTCGGCGATATCAGAGAGATCGTACAATTACACTGACACATAAACTTCGAAAGTAAAGTAAAGGCAAATTTAAGGGTTTTGAAGATAAGGTGTATTTTAAGTAATGCTTCATATAGGTTAATTTAAATTCATCATTGTAAGATTATAAACTTAAAAAAAATACAGTATGCAATAAACTATTTGAACGGAGAGTCATAAAGTTAATGGTGTAATGGGAAGCAAGACAAGGCTTACCGTAACAGTTTTGTTTACAGTATCTTTGGCATTCAACTGTACCGTATACAGTAGTGCATAAGCTGGAAAGACGGCAGTATCACATAAAACACTAAAAATTATAACACAATACGAAATATATCAATTTGAAACGAATAAACAATATGAAAATATAACCTTATTTCGATTTATTTTAATTAACAACACCAGAAGAGTTATTTCTTACGGTCTAGCTATATATTTTGTACATTTGGCACAGTAATAGATTAGTAAAAGAGAATTACACCAAGTTATAAGATTTATCTAGTTTGTGATATTTGATAGAAAAACTTGTTGTGCCTTGATAACTTCAGCACGGATTAACCTTTTCCAGCGACTAATTAAATATATTGCGACTATTACTCGTCGTTTATTCGTGTTGTCGCTGTATCTAAATTTCTTAACGCTCTGTTCGTCATACAGTAGATGCAATTTAATGTACAATATCTCTTATCACCTTTTATATTCGTCTGATTATTAAACTGGTCAATTAATTTTATACTTTACATGGGTACACAGGAGCCAAGACGAGTTCATTATGCAGGTTTTCAAATCCTTAAATTATGTTTCACACGTTAGCTAACTCTTCTATATGCAATTAATGTACTGTACTTCTTTGGTTTCTCGTTGTCAATATTATCAGAAATGGATCTCATATATTTCAATTCACTCTAAACCCTTAATTTTTCTATAATCCAGCCAATATTATATAGAGGAAAATACCAGATGATAATGATATACTTAAAACACACACTTCAAAGTCTATAGTAATTCAAAACTTCCAAAAGGATGATACGAAACATAAGAAAAAGAGGATGGGAGTTTGAAGATGTGTCTGGTTGGGGTCCCTGGGTCTGTCTTCCTCAACCACAGTCATTTCGTCAATTAGTTTTGTGGACGATAACATCTAGATAAAGTGCTACCAACTGAGGTAAGACACTGGCAAATCCCTTAATTGGAGTCGTAACCCAGGTGTTATTAACGGGCTGAGAGTCATGACCACAAAGGACAGACTGACCTCTAATCAAACCCTTTCCACCATACCTCCTGAGGCCCAGGTTTTATGGCCGCTGGATTAAGACTTACGTTTTTTTGTAGAGGGAGGCTTTCGGTAGGAGCTTCGTCTGTCAATACACGGGTAAAAGTGGCTATCAAGACTGTGAGAAGTTGGTCGATACTTAACTCGAGTGTTTGGCTTAGGTACGTAATACTTTCCCTTTCCTAGAGTATAATATGCAGTACAGAGGTGACTCTTCCTCCCAAGATTCGTATAGTGTTTCGTTTCGCCGCCCGCACCACATTGTTTAGTAATTTATTGGTTAGGTTAGGTTAGTTTAGGTTCTCTTTCCTTATTTTTTCCCTAATTAAAATCATAAGCAAGAGATTTGGCTTAGAAATCGTGATGGGTTTGTATTTATGTGTGTGTGTGTGTGTGTGTGTGTGTGTGTGTGTGTGTGTGTGTGTGTGTGTGTGTGTGTGTGTGTGTGTGCCTATCATAAAAACTTCAAGGACTACAACCTTCTTTATAGCTGGTCCTGATCGAGTGAGATAGTGACATGGTCGTTGTCGTAAAGGCACTGTCCTCACACACCATCTTGGACATCAACCCGTTAACAAGAATCACTATAATAAACACAACGAGTTAAACAACAGGGTCTTAACCCCATATCCGCTATGAGCTTTATCAACAAACTAAAACAATAAGCAAATAAATCACTGTAGGTGCGCGTGATCCATGTATATGTTGATCTATATGGTTATCAGCATAGACAATAAGTATATGTGCCCAGCCTAAGACATATACTCGTCTGGCAATCTATACCTTCATCCGCACCATAAAAGGTATGATCAGTAGCACTTATAATCAGATTGTTATCAGATCGCGTCCTTACGGGTTTAACCGACAAAAAAAAAAAACCACGAAAGATATCTGTTTGATATGTATAATCGGGCCAAACAGACTATGTTTTGTTTAGGCTCGTGGGTAATAAGTTCCCCCTGAAGTTATATGGTTTAAATCAAATAAAACTACACCTTAGTCTCTATATATACGTCTCCCTTTTATCTGAGATCTTATATCCACTGCCCAAAGGCCTAGTGTCAATCTGGCTGAATATTAATAATAGGTTATCAATAATGTTCAGAAATAACAATATAAAAAAAAAAAACGTTAAATACACCGTCCTATTCGAAACTGTTAGACCTACCGGACAAGTGAGTGAGTTTTGAAGGAGTGAGATAGGTTACCCCCTTTACGGAAGTGTTATCTTACACAAGGGATGCAACCTCTTACCAACAAGAATTGCCTCCTGGATCAGAGATACCAGTAAAGTAGAGACCTAGCTCGTGGTTGGTGTAGCGTGTCAGTAATTATATGATAGTTGTGATGCGAGTTCATAATCTGTGACCATAATCTATACAATAATTATCTCAAATGATAATGATGATGTGATATGACTGTTGCAGACGACTAATGCAACAAGTTTGTCACATAATACTGTATCTCGTTATACAGTAAATCACCTGCAGACAACGTAACAAACAAATCTTATTATACTAAAAATGAAGAGAGATATCATGGTATATTTAGCTGTGCCATTTAGCTTTATGAAGAACAATCACACAGACCAACTCATTTAGTCATACAGATAAACTTTTGATGAACAGGACTGTCAGCAAGTTATGGTTAACCCGTGGTCACTCTTGTTCAACGTTCTGTACCCAAGTATAACCAGACGAGAGATCACAAGACATAAGGGTAGAGATTTACACGATTTTATACTGGAATTTGCCTTCACTTAATACAACAAGGATTTATGAGACAAGCTGCAAACAAGATTAAAAAGATATGTACAATGAGTGTGTTAATGTACTCAAGTGATTGCAATCAAGTCATAATTAACTTTTTGAACTGTAACTGATAGATTAACCTGTCTTAGTTAAAAAAAAAGATGGATGATGATCGTCTAGCTGAAAGATAAACAGAGTCGGTGTTTTTAGTTCTTGGGATCTAAGATAGTAAATTACTTGTCACAAGGAGTTGGATTTACGAGTCTTATAATCAACATTATACAGGTGACTATATAATATTACACAATTGCGGCATAATATATTTACATATATATATCAGGGATTTGTACATAAACACGGGCACATCTATATATCACACCAGTCTCCACCAGCGAGAATTATATTTGCCGCCCTGTTGAACAGTCGCTTAACAAATAAAATCTCGGGGTGGCCCCACCTTGTATGGCCACTCGCTCATGGCTGGTTCACAGCGGGAGTGGGTTTTCGTCTTGTAAATAATCACAATTGTAAGCACTTTTTTCTTTCGTTTGTATTTCGTTGGAACTATTATATGAGGATAGCATAATGACGTACTACTACTAGTAGTAGTAGTAGTAGTAGTAAAAATTGTAGTAGTAGTAGTAGTATATTACACCATGAATCATGTTCCACACTGTCGTAAACAAAGTGGCTCTCGGAACTTAAATCATCCATTCTACTCATAAACTTTTTCAATAGATATTATGAGATAAAGATGAGAGGACAGTAGACAAGAATAGCATAGAAAAGAGAAGAGGAAAAATAATCGAGAGAAAGGAGTAAAAGACAAGAGAAAAAAAGAGGGTGGGGGGAGGTGGGGACAAAACAAAAAGAAAATGAAAGAAGAAACGTAAGAATAAGAAAAGACAAACTAGAGAAAATAACAAGAGAAAAAGAAACGAAATAACCATGAGAAGACAAACATAAGAGAGAGAGAGAGAGAGAGAGAGAGAGAGAGAGAGAGAGAGAGAGAGAGAGAGAGAGAGAGAGAGAGAGAGAGATTCTGTAGTACTTGAGACAACAAAAGGCGAGAAGAAAAAAAAGGAAATACAGAAACGAAGCGAACGAAAAAAGATAAATTAGAAGTAGCAAAACAAAAGGTAACGCTCACACTAGGAATAATGATAATAATAAAAAAAAAGAAAGAACAACGTTAAATGGGACCAACCAACCACAGGCTTATTGCACTTTAATATCCAGGTTTGAGATGGCAGCGGCAGTAAAGACCTTAGGAAATGATGACAATGATTCTGAACTATCCAAAATGCGATATACCGGCAGAGGTGAGTACCGTAAGAGCTGTGTTGTTGACCTCGAGGACAAAGACGATGGGGCCCGTGGCTATCGACCGTAATGTAGTGGATTGTTTACGAGGAGAAATGAAGGCGATGAAGTGATAATGACAAGGTGAGATCCACAAATATGATCTCGATGACAGTTCACCTAATGGTTACTTAATTTATGAAAGGTAATAGTTATGCTGTAAAGGGTAAATGTAATAGTGATCGTAAGGATGAAATATACTCACTAAAAACGCAATATACTATCAGGATGTTTGTAATTATCTGACGTTTTTTTGTTCGATATATTTCGGAATAGCTTTGGCAGCACTTGTGTGGAAACCCAAGTTAAACTGTCAACTATTATGAGATAAACTTTTCAAATCAAGAACTATATAAACAGACGGGATAAATTGTGGTAAACACTGTATAGGGAGAACACGTCTGCCTACATTTACTTTTTGTGTGTGTGTGTTTACTAAATGGTGGAATATCAGGTATATAACTATTTTGTTTGTTTTTTGTACATTAAGGCTTACGGTATCTATGTCTGCTTTTAAAACATTATACCCTTATTATTCAACCATAGAAACCTCTGATAAATAGAAGGCCCCTGAACTTAAAAACCGTATTCCTTATGAAAATAATATAATTCGTAAAAAAATAAATAAAAGAAATAAACAGTCAAGCGCCAAGACCAATAACTTAACCAATTTCACACAAACATTTATTAGTGTTGTAAGAACAAAAGCAACACTTAACATCTGAAAACAGCGATACACTCCTCTGGAAGCCTCCTCATCCAGGCCACAAAACCCATTGCTATTAGCTAGTCACCTGATATAAAAACTCCACTGCCGAGGCTAATAAGAAACTGCTTCCCACTCATACTAACAGTGAGAAAAATAATACCCGGAGATGATAAAGTTACCAGTGCCAAAGTAACCAACCACAATTACACAACTGCTTTTTAGATAACAGGTAATTTTGTAATTTAAGTTTGTATTACATTCAACCAAATAATACAGTCACTATGATGACGACTCTTATTTACTTGCTGTATTTTCAACGCTCTGCCACTCTCGCTCGTTGGGTTCTCCCCTGGGCTAAACTGGAGACCTATATTTAAAACTTGTAATTTCACTGGGAAGTAGATTTGATTAGCGAGGATGAGGTCATAAATGAAGGGTGACTAGTATATTAAAGGCAAAACACTATTCAGCCTTGGCCACCTTCATATTAGTGTGTGTGTTTGTGTGTGTGTTCCTTATGCATTTCCACAATTTTGAAAGAGAGCTGAAGTTTGGTAGGGAGGTGCGGGTAGCCTAAGCCTGAGTGATGGTCGTGAACTGTCTCCTGTCCCTGTTCTCACCTGCAAAGAAAACAATAACATGGACTTAATCTGGCATTTTAAATTAACTTTATTGTAGATGACTAGTTAAAATTGCCAACCATTTCCTACTATGTATTTGTTCTGAATTATAATATTCCAGCCTAAAAATAATGACCGAGAAAATCAATAATACGGTATTGATGATTTGTTTTTATTTCAATTTATAAAGGGGCTTCAAATGCCTTGGTCATTAAATCATATCTTTACACTGTGGCATTTAGAAATTAAAAGATCATTTCATAAGATACATATCCTTCGGTAACGCTACCCATAAGCCAACCCTCTAATTCTGTAGAACTTACGTTTTATGACTGAGGTAATGAATATATTGCTATAATTCAACAGTATGAAATTGTAAAACGTTTACTTTTCCGATAATTTACGATTGCTAGTTTATTGTCATCTCCCTTACGCTTGTGCTATCGTCAGCTATCTAGCCAACCTGCAGATGCTTTTTAGCGGCAGCTTTTATTTTCCAAATGAAGTAGCTACACATATTTTAATGGAAACTTTATATAGAATGCAAATCACATTCACATTTAAAAATTTTCTCTTGAAATTACTTGTTTAGTTCATGTACACGGGGATTCGAAACTTATTCCATTTAACTGCACCACCGGTCAACAGATATTCTGACCTGAGGTGTACCAGTAGGTGTGCCAGTTTCTGAATTTGCCCTAAAGTGTTTCTGTGTAAAAACACTAAATTTGATGTTATAAACTACGAGTGCTCTACTTTCTTCCGTCGGCTCCCTGTAATGGATACTGATAATGATGATGGTGGTGGTGGTGATGATGGTGATGATGACTGAGTGTGGTGCCAGACAAAGGTTGACTGATGAGGAAAAACACGTGATTATTGAGTACGGCCTAGGCCAACACCACTACCTGGCGGGCTCTGCAACTAATGAACTTGGTCTTTATTTAATTGGCTCTGTCGAAACTTCATTTCGAGGGTAATAACTTAATTAGTAAGAAGGCCCAAATAAGCAACTTTCCTTTAATTAGACGAGGCTTAATAAGTCTCTCTACGTAAATAAATCATGCTAGGTTAGTCTCTTCTGGCCTCGTGGCATAAGAGCTATGTATCACTGCTCTACTGTATATCATTTCCCCGACATTCATCTCCAGAATCACTGCATTGTGCATCATTATTAAAGCTTACTGTGACAAATGTCTCTACCATGTTCTGAAGATATACGTCGTCTGCGGTCATTTTCCTTGATTACCTTTACTGGCTTTTGCATCTCGTGAGCTGTGTATCAAACCCTAGTGAAAATAATTTATGTGTTTAATGAGGTAGTCAACACTCCTCATTATACCTTAATAACTAATTAAATCGTGTCCAGAGAAGGATACAAAAATCACTTAAATCTTTTGTTTTTTAACTTGTCTGCATACATTTAAGTTATAATTAGAAGACTCAAACCTTCACTATGATTATAAGACCCATTGCAAATATGAGCACAGACATGCGCACTCACATACACCTTATTCACACAGAATGACCTGCACGCACACACACACACACACACACACACACACACACACACACACACACGCCAAAAATATTCCCCAATAACACGAGTTTCTCACACGTAGACGACGCAAAAGTCAAAACCAATATAACTTTATGGTTGTTTTAATTCTACTCCATTAGCAAGTTCTTGTGGAGTCATATGCAATACGATTATCTTAAGAAGCAGGTGCTCTTTCTTCTGTGATGACGTCCTTATAAATACCAGAAGCCTAAGGAAACGTTGCCTTATAAACAAGCAACTGTGTAATTATTTCTCTGCGGCAAAAAAATGCTAGGTGGAGTGCTCTGGCAACATGTTATCGTGACCTTATTCCTCGGGTTCATTTATTATAAGTGTGTGTGTGTGTGTGTGTGTGTGTGTGTGTGTGTGTGTGTGTGTGTGTGTGTGTGTGTGTGTATAAAATGGAAGAAGTGTCCTAGAATTTCCTTTGAGCCATAAAATCATTCTTTGATTTCCAGTAATGTCTGCTGTCTTTCCTAATTGCTGAAAACTTTACAATATACTGCACACTTCTCCTGTACAAAACGATATATATTACACAAAAGAATCATCACTGTTTTTATCCCCATCAACCCTGATAATGGAAACTACATAATGAAACAATTTCTTCTTCTGCCAATAAACTTTTGAATGTCTGATATGGCAGATTTCTTCCATCTTAATTTATTACAGATTTTCATTTTGATAATTCACATCTTTTTTTTTTTGTGGAGAAGGAGGACAGTCACACCCCATGCAGCCAGTCAAATCAACGCCCCAAACGACAGGAAACAAACCCAATGGGATATTGTCCATCATGAAAATCGCCTCAGACGTGTTCATGAGGACATTAAATGACCTGAGAGAGCTTGGCTGTAGGTGGTAAGTGCCGCTCGTGCTGAGGAGTTAATAATGGACATCCTAAACTCCTCCTTAGGCACTTACCGGCACTTCGCTCCTCAGGCCCTCTGAGCTGAAATAGCCCTTCAACTGGCAACACTTATCTACTTGATTTTATTGGTTCCTTTTTTACAGTCGGGAAGCACTGGAGCACCTTAGCTTATGCCGTATGTGTTCTAACCTTAGTCGAGAATTGGAGCAAGAACGACTTTAGTAAATCTCTTATAAAAACTCAATTATCCGCATTAGTAAATACTGACATTAAGAGTTAAACTCAAACCCAACTGCCCAGAGTTTTGGTACTGAAAAAATCCCCGAGAGCCGGAAGCCAAGCTTCTAGCAGTTATGAGTCACAAGATAATCTTGGGTCGAGAGCACCTCCGACGGGCCAGGGCCGTGCAGTTCAACACCATTAACTGTAATTATTAGGTTGGTGTGTTGTAACCTCCACTCAGTATAACATACAGCTAGAATATAAAACACCATTTTTTATCGCAAGTTTACTTTTAGTGGTTAATGCACTGCATGTAGGGTGCAAATTGGTCGTACACCGGACGGACTCAACGGATGGTCATATAATACAGCAGCTTTATGATTATCCTTATTAATTCCTGTAAGCTAGAAGCAGTGTGTTGCCTTTATGTTGGATGTGGTTTGGGGGACTCCATGTTTGGGGAAAATTTTAAAACAACCAAGAAAAACAACTTTCTCAGGCAGTTTCCAGCAGTGCTGAATTCACGGTAACTCATCTCGTTTTCTAGTCACGCCTAAAGTACCACCACTTCGCACCCAACACTGCCTTCCGACAACATTTGAAAAGGTTCATGCCTTTGTTGTCAATATTACAATTTCCAGAACCTCTCTTTACCCATTGGGGTAAATCCGCCCCCCCCCCCCAAGGGTTTCTTCCTACTTCACACAACATCCAAACACTCGAAACTTCCTCCTGTTATCATCTTTAATCTTTGGCTCAACTCTTATCTTCTTCGTGAGTCATTATGTGGCCACTTTAGGTGCGACCCTTTCATTCTGTATACTATAATTTTCTTTATTTGCTGTCATTTACAGTCATGAAATAAATGTTCTGCACCTCTTGGTCTGATGACCTCTGCAACGATCACTGACTGAGGCCATGTTAATTTGGTAAGGTTGGTATTTCTGGTTGTGTGATGCATTGTATAACCAGTATGATGTATTTTTTATATCACATATAGTTAATACAGAGAAATTAACAGGAATCACCCGTGTAAATTAGTATTTAGAATTATTGGTCCGGTGTGTTATATTTTATAACACCATAAAGGTGCAGTTTTTTGGGGTTGACTATACACACGTCTACTGGATCTCTTAATTTAATGAGACTGATGTGACGTAATGTTCAGGTATAAACACAATTCGTCAAGGACGCTCCGGCTACTGTAAGCATATAATTATCTTGACAGAACTGATACGGGTGACTCCTTCCCATCATCATTATGGATATTAATTTTCAAAACGAATTTACTGACGTTATACAATTTAATTTGGACTTGATTATAGGATCAAGTGCTTCTGTCTACAATATAAACTTGTGAATGTAAACTAACTACATATAATTAGAAAATTGACGAAACTCGATTTTCTCAGTAATCGCAGTAATTGAATTTTAAGGTTTACGAGTTTGTGTAACGTAGAAAGAAAAAAAAGCTGGAGAGAAGACAACGGTATCCTTAAAGGACTACGGGAAACCCACCTTTTACAGTTATTGTTTCTATTATTTGTTTATAATTTTAACATTAACTAACACAAATCTGAAATATTAGATAAACGTGAGACAACGGTTGTGCCAAGTAAAAAAACTAAAAACTAAATGTTTATGTAGAAATAGCAGCTACCCGTAACACTGATCCAGAAGGAGAGAATTTACCAGCGTAAGTCATGTGTTCCAGAAAGACATGAGAGGCGACCAACATGCAGATTATACACCTTATTATCTTCCTAAAATGATACAATTTTTATTTTTCATTCAATTTAATTTGGCATATTGTCTCTTAGGACCCGTTCACATTTTATTTTTTAAGAGATTTACTACCAATAGCAAGGCTTACCAAAGTATAATAATTATTGTCATTTATGAGATCAGATTTGTTTATATGATCTGCATCTGTGACATATTTTTACAACAGCAGGATTAAACTACAAAAAATACAACTACAATAGACTACAGTAAATACAAATAAATCAAATAAACCAGATAAAACATGAACTCATTTTACTCTTACAATTTTGGGCTCCCTGCCAAATAACGCAAAACAGTAATTGGAAATTGACCAGTTTGGGTGTGCTCAGACCATGGGTTGGCTGGCCTACACTACGTTACGCCCGTCATTATCGTGTTTTATTAGCAAGGCGGTGGGTAACTGCTAAGTAGGTTGGCAATTTAGGAGAGGATTATTTGGGTAATGTTGCAGGGAAAGATAAACTCACTGCCAATGGCACAAGCTCAGAGGAAAAGATCAGATAGCAGCTCCATTATAATTTTCCTCCTCTGGTTTTAGTTGTTCTTGACACCCAAGGTCATCTGCACCGTTGGATGATATACTAATTAAAGAATATTTCTCCACAGACTTGTTTCTACTGATGCCTTACAAAACGTTACAGTTATACTTAAGGGGAGCAGCGTGGCGGTCGAGTGGATTCAAAGCTCACCTCTCCTCGCCTCCTGTCCTCACCAGCATCACGGGTGTTTGAGTTTTCCTCCTACTCCCAGAAACAGGTTGTGAAAACGAGACAGCAAATAGAGATTGAGATAAACAGACTGAGCGGATGAAGAGAGGGTTGCAATCCAGAGTATGATGACCAGATGGAATAGTTAAGTCTACCCCCTGACTACCACGCGTCTGCCACAGTTCCAGTTTACCGCTCATTATTTTCATCCATCGAAGAAAAGAATGACATTTAAGACCACCGTTTACATATTTTTTTTTCAGCTCATGGCCAGGGAGCAACTTCTCAGAATTTTATCTTTCCAAGTGTAAATAAGTTTGTGGCCACTATAAACGGTACTTTTGATTTGCAGTGTAAGTTACGGCCCACTGAAGCGGCATTCAACAAGTATTGAGCGAACTAAAGCGGCATAAAGGTCCCCACCAAAGACGGCGCCAATGTGTAATGTGCACGGCGGGCAGGAGTTGGACTGTAAAAGTTTTTTTTTCTTCGTCATAAACTTTAATTCGTCAAATGGTGAGGGAAGTCACGCCCGAGGTGATGCACCAAGAGGCTCTGGAACTGTTGTGGCTCCTGTACGGTTTACGACTCCCTCATTGGTGATAACTAGGTTTGTGTCATCGTTGGTGACCTGGCGAATTGAGTCTTCTCAGTTAATGAACTCAATTTTAGTGTAGTATTACTTCGGTTTACTCAGTAGAAAGACGCACCACGCAAGCCTTCCAAAAATGGATCTGCCGAATGAGTGTTTAAACATTTTTATCACTGTTTTTGGTCTCACCCTTGCCCAAATATTACTGGAATTCACACGGTAACTGTTGGGGGCCTAAAACGAAAAAAAAATCTTAAATAAAACACCCAGATTAAGTTTACATACAAATCAAGGATAACTTCTATTAAATCACCAAAACCTGTCAGGATACATTAAAAAAAAATCTAAAAAAAAAAAAACATCATCTTAGATCTCAGCCATCAATTTTCTTTCACAGATGAGGGGGTTGGTTAGGTGGGGTTGGCGGTCGACACACGCCACCCCTAATGTACTGTACAGAAACCGGTTTAGCGGAAAACTGATCTCCCAAAACAGAAGCGCTAATCTTGTTGCTCGACTAAATCAGTGCTCAAGAACCGGTTCCTCATAGTCATTTTAATATCAGTCAAATTAATTAATATGATAGATAGTTATTATGAAACGAATATATGTTGAAATATTATATGTGATCTGTGGTGTGTCGTTTAATACAGCTTTTATATACTGTTTCAACACTGAGCAACAAATATGAAGACAATAAGATCGATGAAAAATATACTTGATTTACAACTATGCCGAGGTATGGAAAATGTAATATTTTAAGTGTTTTTAATCACCATAGAGTGAAAGTACTTCATGAGGGACCTGAGGATAAGCTTCCTGTGATCTCCAAGTCACCAGAGACATTGTGTTCCAACCAAGTGTCGTGCACGATCATAAGAGGAGTTGGAACAGATAAGCGATAGGGAATATATGTAAAGTTATGTACAGAATTGATCTATAAGTTTGTTAAGTACATTTATAGTACTTCAATGATAGATATATAGATAATAGTACATAGAAAATAATTAAGATATTGTTTTTATCATAAGTAAATAATAGTAAGATGTAACTAACTTTTGGTGAGATAGTTTAGTTCGTATGTAGATTTTATGGTTTTTGGTTCAGTCAAGCATTATTTTCCTTCTAGTATGATACGTATAGAATTCTACCTAGTTATCTAATGCAGAAATGGGTACAATAAACTTACTTATTACTATTAAGACAATTTCTTTAGATATCCTTTGGGTTATATTTTTATATTTATTAACAGTAGTCAGTGTGTACATATATCCCGCTACCCTGATGAGCTGGTACAAGGAAGTGAAGATGGACTGGTAGACAGACTCAGAGCTCAAGGAACTTTGCGGCTCTGAGAATGGAGTTGCAATGTTGACATCCTGGGAGGAGAGGGTGGAGGGGGGGCGAGGGGGGGGGTGTGAGGACACTGGTGAAGCCGAAACGTAAGGTAATCACATCTCGAGTCAGATAAACATGTTACACTGTATATTTATTCCATGAGAATTTGAACGACCATTTTTTATTGTCCCTGATGTAAAAATAATTCACAAAAAACAGTTAAAACGAGATAAAAACACAACTAACTTTCCGAACATAAGCAGACACATTTCCAGCCTTGTTTGTCTCCTTGGAACACGAAGCAACGAACAGTAAATAAAAAAGACGAGTGAAAACATACGAGGAACAAGAGAATAAAACAAGTGACGAGCTAGAAGTAGCCACCATGATTACAGTCTTCACAAGGACAGACAGACAGACGCATATAATGAAGCCGACAAGCATAAATATCATTAATAATAAGAGACAGTGTGAAACACAACCACAAACACAATTAATATAATACTCGGACAGCCACTCGTGTGTGTGTGTGTGTGTGTGTGTGTGTGTGTGTGTGTATCCTTCGTCAACAACCACCAAGTAACAGAGGTGCAACTTTACCCATTAAACACATGAATACGAAACATCAACAACAATTACCATCTCGTAATTCCTGTCCCGAAAAAACCAGCTTATAATTGGTCTAATTTAATACATTACAACTTATCCTCATTTTTTCCCCAGGAAGGAATAAATAACACTTACACAAACTTCAATTACTACAACGGGGCAGAAAGAAAAACAAAATGGCCGTATTTCTTATTTTTGTACAAGTGACGCAGCACAATTAATGACAATGGTAAAGGCGGCAGGTAATTAATGGTGATGGACGAGCGGTCAGATATGATAACTTCTCCGTCTTGTTTTGCTTTATGCTGTCAGCGCGTCACTGGTGTCTTATTGTTGGGGGGGTAATTTATGGCTCTTGTAATTATGTGTCATCTACAGACAGACAGGCAGACAGACAGACAGACAGACAGACAGCCAGACAGACAGACAGACAAACACACATACATACAAATAAATTCATATGCAATTACTCACACACACACACACACACACACACACACACACGCACACACGCGTTCAAAACACAAACGTTATGACCGACCAAATATATCCGACAAAAAAAAGGTAAGCTTTGACAAAATGACAAAATCAGAAAACGAAAATCTAACACATTGAAACACTCTAACAATAACAACAACAACAACAACAACAACAATAACAATAATAATAATAATAATAATAATAATAATAATAATAATAATAATAATAATAATAATAATAATAATACACTGGGCCACCTTCAAGCAAGAACAGCCAATGGGCCATGAGCCGAAGCCAGTGACACCGCCGAGAGACACAAAATCGACAGGAAAAACAATTACAACATCTACGACAAGAAGCAACTGTATCAATCGACAAGATAAAACAAAAGGTATCGTTACAAAAATATAACAAAAGAGGAACAATAGCTGCAGCATGACAGGGGAGGGGGGAGGAGAAGGGTCTGAATTCTCAAAAATTTCTATGTAGATATTTTTTTTATCTCTAATTGGAGTGTGTGAGGACACACCTTACGGAAGAATCCCATTGCTAGTTCGACACTGTTTTGGCTGCCATGTGTGTACAGTGAAAGACAAAAGTCGTGTCGTGAATTTGGTGAAAACATATGCCGAAGGGCTAAACTTTTGGTGCCCTCTGTCTTGTGGTACGGCTCTCATAATGTTTCACGGGTTATATTTAATCTTCGGACAAAACCGCGACACGAATTTTGTCTTTGGTTGTACATTGTACCAACACTTGAGTGAGTCTCACATCTCCAGTTTGAGAAAAAATTAACGTATGGACATTTCAGAAACAGGACTTGCAGATATAGAATACTACACTACTCTGCTGAATCTGATTTACGAATCAGTTGTTGTTGTGTAACTGTAAGATAAATGATGATCAATAAATTAGTGTTAGTAAGTGTGACGTATGAAGGTCAAGAAATTGCATTTTGCAATCTGAATTGACAGTTGAAAAACATGAACTGATAAATAGAGCAACAAATAGCGTGGGAAACATATACTTTGAGTTTGAGTATTCACTGTGTTGCAGGTCTTCATGGATTATATAATAACATATATTGCTGGTCTTGACTTTCATCGAAGATTTTATCTTAAAAATTTCAACGGTACGATGAATATGAATACAGGAAGGTGTGGCCAGAATATAAATAAACTATATTTGGCCGCCAAACCATAAACTATGAGCTGAACCAACACACCGGCTGCAATATAAATTTACTGAACGAAAATTTATTTCCAGCCTGTGTGGCCGGTGAACAATCGCGATCTCCACACGAAATTGATTGCGGTTAATTAGGGAGTAGATATTTAATTAGGGCTCCACGATAAGACTCTAATGCTGTGTTTGCCCTTCACGGAAGTGATAAAAGCCGTGAAATGAGAAAGGTGTATTTTCTTGCGGCCTCCAATGCAGGTGATTTGGGAGAACTCCATCACGTCTTACTCCCGGCAGCCATAGGGGGGTGATGGTGAATGGAAATGTTATCATACATCAGATAATTTGACTAAATCTATGGATGGGGAGGTATGACTTGCGTGCCTGATGCAAAATACTGGGTGTGAAGATAACAATTATTCGTAATTATTTCTCGTACAAATGCAATTTAAATTACAAATTAAAAAAATGATAACGTAGAGAATCCTGCGTCTGGCAGTGGTCATATAATGAAGGCTGTGGTAGTTCATCGTGGCGCTCAAAGGAGTGTTAAAATTTAATCCACCTTTTTTTCGAAATTAGCGCATGTGATTGTATGTTTGAGGTTTCGATTATAAAATCATCTTAACAATAATTTCAAGGTGCTTGCCGTATCTATTGATCATCAAGTGTTATAAGGTGTTAATTCCCAACACAGGAACAGTAAGTCTTCTAAAAGTCATTTAAACCAGAGACAAAACCCTCATTAACTGAAATAACAAAAGTTCCCCCACACAATAACTCTCTCACACACACCGTCTAACAAGAAGAAAATAATCAACATTTCATCTAACCACAAAAAAGGGTAAAAATCTCCCCTTGGACCCGTCTAACAAGAAATATCCGTCTAACCTCCGAAATAATAATAAAAAAAAAATATCCTCCATAACCCGTCTCTGGATCTCTCACAACCTGTCACATCAATCTTCCACAACCCGACACAGTAGAGACCAGGACCAGATATCCCCGTCTATCACACTCACGGCTCGTCCCCCCCCAACAGCTCATCATACCTAAATCGGGAATGGTAAATAATGATCCGTCATGATGTTTGTTTTCGCGGGGAGCTGCGGAGAGGGAGGAGTCCACACCCAGGTTCACATGCAGTATTCGGAAGCGGGATTACCATTGACGGACTAACGTATGCAAATGCACTCTGAGTGTATTTTTTATTTATTTATTTATTTTTATTAATGCAAAATATGATACAACAATGCGTGGATTTATGTAATGCGATTTACATACAAATATACGGATAGTCACACAGTTATATACACACAGACGAATAAACATGCACATATTCACTCACCTCAGAACACACACACACACGAACATACACACACTAACTAAGTAATGGTTGTCCCTCGTGTAACGAGTATGGCCGTCCCTTGGGCCACCTAGGCGTGAATTTGTTTAAGGTGTAGAGGCTGTCGCCAACACAACAACCACACCCTAAGTTAACGAGTTGCATGACCCAGTGTCAAGGAAAGGAATAGTCCAAGAAGACCAGACAACTCGCCAACTGCACTGGCTAACCATTACCCCGGAATACGATCCGCAAATCGATTAACATCCAGGTTCCCAATTCCTGTTGGGTAGACAGAGGCAAATGGAGTAAAGAAACTTGCCCGGTCTGCTCACTTGCGAGGCGAGCATGCTGACCATTACACACACGCACACACACACACATATCTACTGCCACAATTAACGATAATGACTGTGATATGACGTCATAAATCAATATCAATATTGTTTCATTGGCATATATCAATATCATTAACCAGCAAGTCTAACGCAATATTCAATAATTATTCGTAAGGACAGCAGTGTGTGTGTGGGGGTCTTGGACCGGAGTAGTGTGGGCTGCAGGGTGTGGGGAAGAGGAAGAATGAGCTCTAAGGTGGTATCATGGGCAAGAACCTTAGCATGATGGCCTTGGAAAGCAGCTCAGGAATCATGACCTATGCCTATCAGGTAGAGGTAGTCGTCGGTTTGGAGCAGAATATTAGGGTCTTGGATGCCTGGGAGGGAAAATGGAACTGTGATCTTAGATATACAATTTAGTGTGCTGGACCAGACAGACATAGCAGCTGAACCGAGATAAGATCAAGCGACCTTGGGTTTTAATTTTCTACTGAAGCCCAGGTAGTAAGGACATGAACCTTGAGGTCCTAGTATATGATGATCTCTATGATATTAGTCACACAGAGAAGCCAATCCTTCGAAGGATCTGTGTGCAAGACGTATACATCCTAGTACGACAGAAATGGACACGAGTCTCTTTCAGGACATCCTTGTGGGAGGCTGCAGGAGCCCTGGCTGAACCCTTTCATGAGAAATAAAGAACACCGTCAGTAAAAACTTGAGTGACGAGGAGATACGCTGCTCAAGGGCTTGTGCTGGAGCTCAAGTGGGGCACTGATGGGGGGGGTTGAGGGTAACCAGGGGTGACACAGGTATTACCAGACACGGTTCTTGCTCTTTTCGTTAATGATATCAGGCGAAAAACTTCTCTAGATTGACTCGAAGGCCGCCTCCACGTGTTAAGACTCAAAGAAATGGGAATTAGCCTCGAAGTCGTAAACAGCACCTCCTTCGCCGGCAGAACAAAACGAATATATATTAAGAGCAGTACAGGGAAGAAATTCAGTACCAAACTTATTCAAATTAACAAGGACAAGTGAATTATAACTTTGGTAGGTTGTTCCTCTCTTCTCTTGCACGCTGCTTTGACACTTCCCAACAGCAACCTGGCCACCTCTTTAAATGTAAAGTCAACTTCTAAAGTCCGTTCGCCTCTCCCCCTGAACCACGAACCCCGAGATTCAGACTCATGAATCCGAAGCATTTATGGACAGAATAATGTATCAGTATATTCTTTGGGTTCACGAGTCTGAATCTCGGGGTTCGTGGTTCAGTGGGACAGACGAACGGAGTTAGTCGAGGCCCAGCGAAGACGTGTATTATTACCTGTAAACGGTTCGTCCCGATGTCTTGTTTATGGGGAACATTCCTAATTTACTGGGAGTTTTATCTCATAGTTTCTCATCCGTCCGTCCCCTTTTCTCTCTCGTTATACTTTTGGCCATAAACATAAAACAGTAAAGGGATCACTTGCAGATAAACCACTGTAACGCTACCTAGTGTTAAGTCTAGTTATGTTAGCGTCAGGTTAGGTTACGTCAGGTTACGTTAGCGTTGTTGTCGTTATAATGTTATAACTGGTCTTCAACAACTAAAGTCTTTAAGCGCGTAAAAACTGTTAGCAATTACATTATTCCATCAACTCTACGTTAGCGTTAGGTTATGTCTGCTTGGGTCAGATTAGCTTAGGTTACGATAGCGTTAGGCTGGTCAATCTCAATGTGAAATAAGCCGGGATGGAGCGAACCTTTAGGTACTCCCAGTGAAGTATATCATGTCAACACGTGGTATGAAAAAAAAAACACTATACAATCCTAGCACTAAACCGGTCATCATGTATACAACAACCTATCATGACTTCTTTGGGGAGGGGGTATTTCCACTGTGATGGACAAGGGAAAGTACACGCGACGTAGCATATGGCCTGGAGTCAAATCACAGCCGAATTGGAATACTGGAGGTTGGTATGTCTCTCCCTAGCCTCTGGGTGTGACTCAATGCGGGTAACAATCATACATTACCTCCTTGACAAGAGCTTCAAACCTGCGACAAATGGATTGTTAGCACCAGTATACTAACCACTCCGCCACTGTACCTATTGATCAGGGACCATATTGTCGTCACTGTCTTGAAAGTGATAAGTGATATAACCATTATAATTGTGATAAATAAGTGTACTAGAAGGAAAAGTGGATATTGTGCTCGGCCTCCTGTCTTTAGTGTCGGTGTTCAAAGTGAGATGTAGTTCTTAAGGCATGTCTAGTCTCGACCTTCACCTACACCACACATGAGGTGTGTTTGGGGAGAGGTAGGCGAGGGTGGGGAGGGAGAGAGGGGGCGGATAGGTAGACAGGGAGAGGTAGTGGTGATAGGGGGCAAGTATAGCAAGGATGGAGTGCCTGTGGTAAGATCTTTCTGTTTGTGTGTGTGTGTGAAGGTAAACAAGACCGTCTCATAAAGCTTCACTATCGGCAGGCCTCGTTAACACCTCCCCCCCCCCCCTCACTCCCTCAGGCCAGGCCAGTTACAAGTTTGTTATTGTCGATTTAATATAGTGACTCAGCTGTTTCCTAGCCTTTAATTCTCTTCATTACTTTTTTTTAAACTTTATTCGTTCATTCCAAATACCAGAAAATACTTTCACTATATAATAAAAAATAAATAAAATGATTCACTTCTTTTTATTGTTTTTAGTCTGTGTGGCAGCTACAAAAAATGCCCAAAACTTTCTTTGACTAAAACAAAACACGATCATTATGACAGTAACTAGCTAATTAAACTCACTGATGGACAGGACAAATAGTTTTCTGTTTTCTTAATAGGATATAAAGTAATTCCTTCTTAGTATGTGTATAAATATTCATACACTGATAAATTGGACTTATCATATCTTCTTTATCAACTGGTTCTAGATATCGTCCCTCTTTTAACTGATTCTAGATATCGTCTCTCTAACTGGTTCTAGATATCGTCTCTCACCATCATGGCAGCCTCAAATCTTTCCAAACGGCTGTGAGATTATTCAAGATGGCGATGTATGATTGTAGATCGGAAACTAAAGAAAGGTGAGTTAATACAGTCTGAGGATGATTGATGGAGGTACAGGTAATAAGGAGGTGAATGATGGAGGAGGAGGTAATAAGGAGGTGAATGATGGAGAGGAGATGATAGGAATGTTGGAAGCGAAGGCAGGAGGAATGGTGGAGGAATTAATAGAGATGTGTGAATGATGAAGGAGGAGGTGATAAGGAGATGAAGGATTCAGGAGGAGCAGGAAGTGCTACGAAGAAGGAAGAATGGAATAATGGTCGACAGGAAAAGGAAGGATGAGGCAGCAAGAAAACGAATGACGATGGGAGACACAACGAGACGGTGGATAATGATGGAAGAGGTAGAAAAGGTGACTAAAAATGGATAAAGGAACAAGAAGGCGGATGATGATGATGATGATGGAAGAGGTAAAGAGAGGAGAACGATTACAAATGGAAAGGAATGGGAAAGTAAGTACAGATACATGATACCTATAGTTAACGAGACGAGGAATAGCGAGGTTAAAGGGAGGTGTAAAGTGAACACGAATTGGAACCAGGACTCGGCATGACTACAGGTGAGAGAGAGAACAGGTTAAGATATCTGTGAACCCCCCCCTCAAAAAAATTAATACTGTATAAAGAACGACTATTATAATGAGATGCGTGTACATGGAAGAAACGCAAGGAAAAAACCCTAATATAATTATCTTAATGCTAAGGAAAAAGTTGTACGAACAAGTCTACCAAAACGTAAAAATAATTCAATAATAACAATAATAAAAAAAATATTAATGTCAGGAAAACTATTAAAGGAATTAGGTTCAGGAGCACCCAAGGACACAGACTAAAATAGCTTTGTATTTGAGGTGTAAAACGATTTTTTTTCCTTGAAGTTATTGATACTTGAACATGAAGCCTCGACTGGTCTCTTGCCACCAGCTGATGGCGCCTCCTGCCCATCCCCACAGGTCACCAAGAGAAGCCAGAGAGTTTCCTTCCAGATTTCCTACAGCCTCCCCCACGGCCGCACAGCTTAATGGTGGTGGTTTGCATCCTTCTTTGACTGGTGGTGGTGACTGGGTACCTCCTCCAGTTAGTGATGGTGGTGACTGGGCCTGAGCCTGAGGGTAATGACGTCCTGTTTCCAGTTGAGTGATCACTGGTGATTGGCTGGAACTAGGACAATGAGCCACACGAATGTGGCCTTGCAAGCCTCTTCATTTTTAGTACCTCGTCCCTGAGTGTGTTGATGATGGGCTGCGGGGAGCCACCCTCAGCCACACGGGTATGCATAACAATTGCCATGATGCTGCACAATCTGCCTCGCCTTTTTATTTAAAGCTCACCGCTGGCCTTGATACCCGGGGAAAAATGCAGAGATTAATTTAAGGGTAACTAATGCTTATTAGCATGACCCCGATGTTGTTGCTTTTTAGTTTAAGTTTAACCTGGTGAGTGTGTGTGTGTGTGTGTGTGTGTGTGTGTGTGTGTGTGTGTGTAGCTGATGACTCCTTAAATTCTTAATGAGTACACAAGTGAAGTTGTGGCCAGTCCATCCACACCGCTGTCTGTTACCTCAGGCGTCACTTGGTAAATTAACAGTAAATTTTCTCACAGTTATTTTTCATGTTGGATTTATTGATTAAGTGAAGGGAACCAAAAGGATGAATGGCCCATACAGTTTGGCCAGAATGAAGGTGGGTGTCCGGGACTGAAGGAGAGAAGACGTACACAGACAGGACCTCGGGAAAAAGACACAGACAGACAGACAGACAGACAGACAGACACAGAAGGTTTCAGGTTTCAAAGTGACGGCCGGGACCCCCTGAAGAGTCTGAAAAGGTACAATGAGCGTGAAGCCGAACAACGGAACTCGGGCGGGTAAGAGAATCTTTTCGGCATTGAGAGAATTTCTTTTGAGTCACCTTTGTCACCTTTGTACTGCTGGTGGATGATGCTGGAGGACGTGTGGATGCTGAGGGGGTTGTTGTGGAGAGGGTGACGGAGGGGGGGGGGTGTACAGGTGGTGGTAGTGTTGGTGGTGGTGGTGTTGGTGATGGTGGTTAGTGGTAGTAATAGATGTATTGGTGATAATGGCAGTATAAAAATTATCATACCTGTGATATCATTTGGATTGTAAATACACCAAGATAAATATGATGGTGGTAGTGACACGAAAGAGGCGTCGAAACTGAGGTGATAATGTAAGAACGATGGTGAGAGTGTAGAGATAAAAGTGATTTAGTAGTGGTGATTGTGACGATGGCCGTAATTAAAAAGTGTTTACGAGAAAGCTAGTGATAGTGTAGATAGATTTATGATAATTGCTTACAGGGATTGATGGTACCGTGTGATAAGTGATATTGATGGTTTATGTATCAGTGAATAAAAAAAATGGAAGGGGAATAAATTGGAGATGAAGATAATGCTTCAAGTACGAGTCGATAGAGGAACAGAGGAAAAAAATAAAGTTACGTTGATCTAGGTTAAACGTGTGCGTGTGTGTGTGTGTGTGTGTGTGTGTGTGTCTAGGTTGCTGGTAGGCAGACGCTGGAGGTCGCATCAGTAAAGCAGTTTCTCTTTGACCACGGACGCCCAGGCTCTTCGGTCAAGAAGCTGAACACCCAACCTAAACATTTTAGGATCGAGAGAGCTAGTTTGGAGAAGATATACTAGCACTTCCAGAATCGGTCGTTAAAATACCCAGAAATGTTAAAAAAGAAGAGTTTTTGATGAGTTCTCTGAGCTATTTGACGAGGGTACAGCGTGGACTTAGTGTCTCAACAAATTCCCTTGTAAGATTTTCGTTGAATATTCTCCTATATATTCTCCTTACAGTTGTCTTATTCATGTAGTCAATGTTATATATTTTCTGTTCTGAGGGTCTGTTACTGCCACGCCTTCATCACACATTTTCTGACGTAATGTAAACACCAGAAAGGCAAGATAAGTCTTCAGTGTTTCAGGGTTACGAGGATTTAAGGGGGAATAACTTAAGTTCTAATGAGCGTATTTCAGCCCTAAGTTCTTTACACCTAATTGCTAAGCCCTACTGATTGTGGCCTTACTTGAGTGGGGTGAGGAAGTTGGAGGCCTAGTGGAATGAAGGGGTTGGGGGCTGAGGGAGTTGGGGGCTGAGGGGGTTGGAGGCTGAGGGGGTTGGGTGGAGGGGGTAGTGGTGAAGGCTGACTGGGAAATAGAATGACCAAATACAAATGAGAAATTGGAAACACTGTATAGAAAAAAAAATGAATGATAATAATAATGAATTAAGACTAATAATTGACCATGATGAATGACCATAAAGAAACGATTCAAAATAATGACTATGATGGATAAGAATGATTAGTGAGAATGATGAACGATAGAGGGGGAAAAACCTAAACGATGACTGAAACTAGTGAAAGAAAATTAATTAATGAGAATGATTAATGAAAACACGCGACGGTAGAGCCAGAATTCTTTCGTATTTCTCCCATATTTGGCTACGGTGACTCTACGGAGACAAGAAGGAAAAAAAATAAAAGTTAATTTCATATTAATTTTGTTTTTTGTATCTGACGTTGTAACTCTAGGCGTCCGAGATCCAAATATAGGACAGGTGGGTTATAATTACTTTCTCAAGTCCTTCAGTAATATTAGTTCAAAGACAGGTGACTCATAACACGCACGCGCGCACGCGCACACACACACACACACACACACACACAATGATAACTTGCAAATAAGTAAAAAATAATAATAATAATAATAGTAATAATTATAATTATAGAAATACTAATACTAATACTACTACTACTGCTATCACCTCCACCACCACTGCTAATACTAGTACTACTGCTGCTGCTTATAATAATAATAATAATAATAATAATAATAATAATAATAATAAAAATAATAACTCTTGTTAGTACTTATGTATACCATCACACTAAGATTACTCACATTCTTAACCAAACCTGATAAATCTCCTTGTATTTCTATTAGTTGGTGACTAGTATATGTACTAACATAACCAATGCACTAAAAAGACCTCTGTAGTCAAAGCGCAGTAATACATTATAAGAACAATAACATTTGTAAGCGGATATAATGTGTGTCCATCTATCCAAGTCACTGAGAAAATTCAACCTTAAACACGACACAACCTAACCTAACCCACCTCAACTAAAACCATCCTTACTCAACCCTCACTAAACTAAACTAAACTAAACTAAACTAGAATAACTCAATTCAAACCAATCTAACCTAACCCAGTTCAACCCAACCTAACTCACCCCACACTAACCTAACCTAACCTTACCTAACCTTTTAAATCAGTTTGTGGGGGTTGGCTGGTTGTATCTCCATTACAAATTCGTCTTTAGATTTATTGAATTATTTACGAGTGATAGACCCAAGCCCACACCTTATCTTGGCCTGTTCTCTTGACTACTGATCCTTGTAAAAATCAAAGAAATCTTATATATTCTAAATCTCTACGAAGGACGTCAGGCACTATACCAGTACACAGCATCACCTCGTTTATGGTCAAAGCAAAGGTGGAGAGGCAGGAAGAAAACATCATTATGGTTAGATTTCGACTTTTATTAACTGCAAACTCAAAAAAACACAGCAAAAATGTTATAAATCTATCCAAATTCCTGTAAAGACTGAAACACACACACACAGACACGCACACACACACACACACACACACACACACACACACACACACACACACACACGTAATCTCTCTCTCTCTCTCTCTCTCTCTCTCTCTCACCGCACCTGCATACAACCCCTTCCCCATGTTGTGACCAGGGCACAGGATCGCAATAGTCATGGTTCACCTGCCACCTCCCCGGACTGTCCCCTCAGAGCTGGTCATTTCTTTTATTAACTTGTATATTATACCCCGTCGGTCTTTCTAGGTCACTGTGTCTGTTTGTCTGTTTGTGTTTACTGGAGGCGGCTAGGTAGTCTGTCTTTCTGAGGTATTGTCGTTTTCTTTTACTATTTTTGCCTATTTATATGTCTGTGTGTTTACATTTTTTCTCTTCTTCTCCCTTTCTCTCTTTATACCTTCCTACTCCTTCCACACACACACTCTCTCTCTCTTCCTATCAGTTCCACTCTCTCTCTCTCTCTCTGTCTCTCTCTCTCTTTCTCTCTCTCTGCGCGACCTCTTTCATCTTAACAAGCCTTGAGAAAAGGTCTCCTCGTCTCTCCCTGAGTACATGACCGTAAAGTTAAGACAAAGAGGCAACACAAAGATTAGAGAAGAAAACACTACGGCCGTCACTAATTATCACTCGACCATCGCCTCGCCTGAAGGAATAAAGTTTGGTCGAGAATATTGTCAAGGTCTGCAATAATAATAATAATAATAATAATAATAATAATAATAATAATAATAATAATAATAATAATAATAATAATAATAATAATAATAATAATAATAATAATAATAATAATAATAATAATATAAAAATAATATTAATAATATCCAAAACTCCAAAAAATTAATAGTAACTGATTTAAGCTCCAATTATATTACTAATATCCTTGTATGAGTTTCATTACTCTACCTCTCTACCTGTGCTCTATACCTGTATACCTGTACTTATAATTCTGACGTAGGTAGCTACTTTCTACGGTACACCTGAAGATTAAACACAACAGCTTATTTCACCTGACACGTTACCTAACCAAACCTAACCTACCCTCCACCACAGGTAGTGTTAGGGTGAAATGAACAGGTGATCCTATTCAACCAATACAATTCTGATGTTTTATTTACCACTAATCCTTCCAACAATGATAAAAATCATCCATTACTCAACACTTAAAAAAAATTCCTTGCACGAACAAATTTAGTAATTTTATTTAGACTTTTGTCAATTATTTGTAAATCTGACACAAAACTTCACGGGTAAATTTCTAAATCACATACTTTGGATTCTGTAGCCGGTGTGTTGTTTGTGAAGTTGTAACGTAGTACAGTATGTTCTCTACAGCAGGGGGAGTTCCGAACAAGTTCTCTCATCACTACTTGACATTTAATAACTTTATGAACAGGAATATTTTATCTCTTTTATTAGTGAATTACAGTGTTTATTTACCTTGAAAAGAATTACGAGTGACTAACATGAAAAGCTACAACATTACTTATCGAACACTGCCCTGAGTTCCTGATATAAAACAAACATTTACTCGGGCATCTCAGGATGTATCTCTGTCTGTGGTGGCTGGAAAATACTCGCAACGAAGACATAGATCTACACACGTCGCCGCTGTAAGGGGATAATGACTATGAAGTATAATATCAGCTCTCGGAATCTCTATCAACGTAGCATATATATATATATATATATATATATATATATATATATCCAACCTAGTAAATATGACATTGATGAATAAATTATAAATTTAGGTGAACTTCCCAGCGGTTTACTGAGAGAGAGAGAAAAAAAATAATAAAAGAAATTAAACCGAAACCATAAACAAAGGCACAGGGGAGATAAAGAAGAAGAAGAGGAATATACAGAAGGAAGAAACAGTGAGATGGAAGAAGAATAATGATAAGAAAACAGAAGAATATGAAGGAAATATTAAGACAACTTCAAGGTGGAGGGAAGACATGGCAGCATCAGTGACAATAGTTTTTATAGGAAAAAATTTCTAGAAATATGAACAAGGACGATCAAGAGACAGATACCAGCTTCAGACATAATGAAGAGACAAGAATATTTCAAGGGTAATGTATCTAGACACAAAAAGCAACAACGATTAAGAAAAATATCGTCTTTAGATGGAGAGACGTGAGATAAAAATACTATTTCTAAATTTTTTGTTACGGATAACTTTATATGCCCAATTATCTGATCAATGAAGAAATATGACATGGAATTATAATATATCTTTTAGGCATTCCAACGATACATAGTGTTTCCTTTGCATAGAATCACAAATAACTTACATAACATCAATTACTGTAGTCTCATTAATGGTGTAAAACTAACATTTCATCCTTCATCATCTCCGTAGACCAACACCAAATTATGAACGTCACATTACATAGTCCTCTCATAACCCGTGAAAGACAGCGTCAACCTGGAGAGTGAGGTATGCATGCAGCCAGGAGGCACAAGTGGATCACCGCCTCCTTGCCACTCGTCAAGCAACCACACCACCGGCCACAAGTATGTGTTCCTGAATTGCTTACACCACGTGCCTGCAATTATCGCCACCGACGGATTCTCAGAGATTCGTACAACATTTCTTTTTCCTTAAAGCAGAGTTCAGACAACGTGAGTAGTTACGGTTTTCGAATTCAGTTTCTGTAACTTAGCTAACGTGTTGGTCTTCTTCTTCTTTGTTAAAGATAGTGTGAGTATGTTAGTTAAGCTCTTTCTTATTTCCGAATTAAGGAAATCTAACGTGCGAAACTTTGAGCATCAAGAGCTGGGTAGAAACCTGAGAGAAGCCATTAAGCAAGAGGCTGTCCAACAGGAGCTGAGGTGGGGAGGGGGGGGGGATGGGGGATGGGGGAATGGGGAGAGTAGTTATCGTGTGCCGTTGAGTACTGAGGTGCTAGGTGAGACAGGTTCCCAGTCTCGTGTGTGTAGGAGTTTATCTATGTTATTTGTGTTGTTTGCTTTTGTCTACGTGGGTGGGCTAAATAATAATACAATAATTCAGTCATTACCTCCAGCTCTCATGACATCATCATCCTGAGGTGGGCACACTACGAAAAAAGATATCAAACAAATCGTTTTCATTCAACAAAAAAACAAAAACAGATTCCTCCTCGAGCGAGACCGAGAATAATCGGGACACAATGTTTACTTATCGGTTTAGCTGACAGTGAAGCTCAGGAAGGCTGACGATCACTTGATTATGGAGAGCGATAGTGTTAATTGTATTGACAGGGACAGGCATTAGGGAGCTGGCCAGTGGGGGTGAGGTCAGGATCAAATAATAGTACCTTAGCTGGTGAGAAGTTAACGCCTGGATTTTTTTTTTTAAGACAGGAAATTTAAACTTAAATTTGTTGTTATATTAGACGATGTTAATTTATCAAAATTAGAATGTTTTTTGGTCGTGAACTTGGATAGTTTCTCTAGAACCAACAAGACATTTAGAACAGATTTGTCTTTTATCCAAACAAGGAGTTGTTTTTTCCTACCGATCTGGATAACATCTGAAGAGAAAACTAAGTTCCGTGGACGAGATGGCCAAGTGGATACAACATTCGCTTCCTGACCTAACAGTCACCGGTTCCAGCCCAGAGGCTGGCCAATCCGTTAGATGGTGGAGTTACACATCTAAATGATTCTCGATATAACGGACTTTCATATCTATATAGTCCGTTAAACAGAGGCTTTTCTATATTCACGTTCTCAATATCTACAAAGACCTACAAAGATCTATCTATTTTTGTATTTAATAGCTGACGTCTGGTACCTGTACTATACCTAAACTATACTCTTAAAGACCTTAGTAACCAAAGTGAAGTGATACAACATAACAAGAGAATATCGTCACCATGAACTGTAGTAAATAACCAACTGTTGCTCTAAGATACACCTAACACCCTTTAATGAACACAGTCTATCTGATTTATTGGTTCATATATCTGATTGTATCTATTATATTATAGACAAGACCAATTACGGGTAAAATATATATATTGTCTTCATTTGTCAGGTCTGGTGTTTTTTTTGTGGTCTTGTGACAAATTATTAACGACTAAGCTAGTTAATAACACACACACACACACACACACACACACACACACACACACACACACACACACACACACACACATACTATAAAACAAGACAATATCGAAAATCAGGACATCGCTGTACCATTTAAGGCACCTTAGTTAAAATAAAAGCAAACACAAAATAATAAATATATCTCGCAGTCTATCAAAGGAATGACCAGACACACAAAAAAATCACCTTGGTTTATATTTTCCTTCTAACACACCAGACCGACACGATACTCTGATGGATTATTTTGGGGGAGTTAATAAATCTCTTCCTGTTTTGGTTATGACTGTTTCACTTATAAACACTGAAGAGTTTTTTTTCCCTAATGCAAAAAAAAAATATATATAATGATAATAATCTAATACGATGGTGACTTAGATGAAAAAGACCTTCGATTGAATATTCATTGGTGATATTTTGACGGAGATACCAGAGAGTGAAGAGAATGTTGTCCAGTCATGAGAGAGAGAGAGAGAGAGAGAGAGAGAGAGAGAGAGAGAGAGAGAGAGAGAGATTATGTGTGTGTGTGCACAAAAAATTAATTATCGTTTTTACACTGCGTCAAACTAAGGTGTTGTCTTTTAAACATATTCATTTTATATTCCAAGTGGATGCAATTTTTAATTATAAAATAAAGGCCAAGATCGACTTATGGGAAGTGATGTCTCTTGCTGCCTCTGTTTCTTATAATGTTTCTGAGGTGAGGTCTTGAGACACGTAAACAGAGTCAAGTCACGTCCACTCGACAACCAGTGCTGCGTCCTTTCATTTATCAAGAGCTTGCTGGCACGTCATGTATCGGCAGCATGAATATTGCATTGGGTGATATTGGACTTACTTTTTGATTTCCGATCAAGAGAGAGAGAGAGAGAGAGAGAGAGAGTAGGAAAGAAAGCGAAAGAGAGACAAAAGGTGGTAGAAGGAATCAAAGACGCTCAAGGAATTCCTTTCTATTTTCGGTTCAACTTACAGCATACTTTTTTACGTGTATATAATTACTGGCAACAACAGCAGCAGAAGCGACCGTCTGTTCTTAGAAGTGCTGTGATTAGCTTATCAAAACACTGCTTCAATAACTCTTCAGCCCTTGACTACCCCTTAAACTTTTAGATTAGATCCCAGCCTCGAAGCGTGGTGGCTTATTCTGGATAATATATACACAGTGATCCACGCCAAGTTCAGTCCTTGTAAGACCATTTTTTTTTTAGAATCTCCAATATCATTCGTATGCATTTAAGCATCAGAGATCCTTATCAAAAACGTACAATAATAAGAAAGAATATTGAAGAGTAATAAATTGATAATATAGCTTTTTTAAGATTATGCAAACCTAGCAATATTGAGAGTGTGTTTCAGTGATGACGTCTTGAGCGATTCCATCAAATACATTCCTTCGTGTCACTGAAATTAACACTATTAAGCAACGTTCAATTTACTGAATTATGATCGTCACGTGATTGAGGATATTTCCGCTTCTCTGTTTATTTATATCAAGTCTAAAAACTTTATAAAAAATATATATAATATCAGATTTCATGAATGAACATAATACTCTCGACTCAAAAGATGCCGACTGTCGACAACAACACTCTGATTACTTTCTTACAGCTGTTGAAGGTAACACACGTGATGGCAGCGCCGGACAAACATCTACTCGCCTTAAAAAGTTATAAGATTTTGATTAACTCATATGTTGTTGAGCGTTAAAATGTTTTTAGCCGATATATTGTAATGGCGACGTCACAATTGTTAGATAGATGGAAGTTGTGTGTCAGCTGTAGGAGCCGCCACGGATTTAAAACAAAGTTGAACGTTGTATTGTGTATTGTCTTGATGGAGGATTAGTGGTCGTGCAGTAGCAACATTCTGACAAAGCTGAGGCACATGAGAAGCTTAAATAAAGGTCTGCTGACTGTGATTAGAGTCATTATACGTCAGGTAACATTAGGTTCACCTTTATCACAAATGTACACACAACTAGACGAAAGGTTTTTAGTACAGCTGAGGTCATTAAGTACGTAATTGTTTACACTTATATACTCAAAATTAAGACATTTTTTTATTTATATCTATGATAATATTAAACGTTCGGGAGAGATTTGCTCTTGATTCCAGTACGATTTACGTGATGTCAGTAGAAATAATAAGAGGAAACTATTATTAAGATGAATAGTTTTTAGAGGCTATAGGAAAAAAAAAATTCATTGCTTCATTACTAACTACACAGTCTGATTAACTTCGAGACTTATCAACTTATTGCCTAGAGAATTTTATGCAAAGTATAAACTCTCAAATGGGCTAGGTAGAGGAGAATAACGGTGTAGAGTGCAGAGTGGAAAAAATCGCAAAGTTGTTGAACTGTCAGAAAAGTTTTTTGAGAAAACGACGGCGTGTGTCATTATGTTGATTTATGTCTGTGTACGTGTGAAGGTGATGTGAAGAACTCTGTGTTTGTGTATACATAACTGGCTGGTCTGTGTGTGCCCTGGTGTTTACAGTTCTTGCTCACCCTCGCATATTCTCGACTGATTTCCACTCTACTTCAGGAAGGAAAAAATTAAACCAACACACGTAATTATCTATAACTCAGTTGCTTCCCATCTGATTCGTTAGATAATAATCATTACCTGAACATAATACTTCCCGGTTTATTTAAACTTTTAATTAAACGCCCTAAACGCTTCTTGGGGTGGGTGGTGGAGGGGGGGTGTACGCTAGGTTACGTTACGTTAGGCTAGATTAGGTTAGGTTAGCGTTAGAGTGTTTAAATCTGAAAGTGTAATAAGCTGGGGTGACTAATTTTCAGGTAATCCGATAGTTCAAAACAATCACAGGCGTTTCAGTAAGGCAGGTGAGGTCTGGCGGATAACACATGGCCCTCAATCCCAAGTGACGGAACTATAGTAAAAGACACTGACACTTGAAAGAGAGAAAGAGAAAAAAGAAAGAAGTTACGCCACTTTTTTTTCCCCTCAGCGGCAAAATCACTTATAGGAACGGTCCTATTGTTTCTTTCACGGCTCCTCTTAAATCATTCGTTCCGGCACGCCAGTCTGTATGTACTGGTAATTAGCCTTGCCGTTCCCTTCACTTGGACAGAAGTCTTGTTATGGACGTCAGCTCTCTGAGGTGACGGTGACTGTCATTCAATGATTTACAGTTCGCTCCATATAATTCATCAGCTCGCTAGTCTTGCAAAATGGATCACCTGAAGACACACACCTCAGTCTATTTCACCTGATGATTAACCACCTTAACCTCACCTAGAGCTAACCTAACCTAACCTCACCACGTAACCTTGACCACTGACTCTGGAATTATGACATAATTGATGCAGTCTACGCGTTGTCTCTCAGATGATGATAGTGAGGAACAAGCGAATAAATATGATAATGTCTTTTCACATCTGCAATCAAAATCGACCAATCTCTCTCTCTCTCTCTCTGCTTCGTGAGAGGTGTACATGTTTATTCTCTCTCTACCACTCTCTCTCTCTCCAACTTTCACTGTCTCCCCCAATCGTTCTCTCTCTTCGCCCAAGCACCTGCAGAACCAAGGTCTTACTGCCACCTGCCACGGGACGGCCTTGTGACCATTTATGAGTATAACTTGTATAATACCATAAGATACAAGTGGTTGGTGGTCGTGTACAATAACTCGCACTGCAAGTTTCTTTTTTTCCCCCCATTTAAAATTATTCACAACCCAGGTTAATGTAACACACCTTAACTTTCATCCTTGGGTTGAGCCACTGAGCACCTCCTCAACATCCTTCCAACACCAAAGATCAGACGCGGAAGCAGAGGCGACCAGTTAACGCTACCACGAAAAAAAAAATGAAAACTAAATAATTTATCTTCGCTTAATTAAGAAGAGGTTGCCTAAAACCAGTTGATAGAAAGTATGGTGTAGAATTAACCACGAGGTGAAAATCAACACCATAATGAAGGAACCACGACGATACCAGCCACGTCTAAACCTCCTTCAACTACGGGGACTGAGTAGACAATTTAGTTTTAGTTGTTGAATCCTCTTCCAAAATTCAGTAAATCACGTAAGTTTCCCATTGGTCAAGTAACCTAAGGAGAGATCCGTGGATTAAGTTACTCCTTCTTGCGGGCTAGTCGTAAAACCTAACTGGTTTACAAGTAACCAAACAAAAACCAGTACTAGTTTTATTGTGTCTAAATCTAACACAAGACGCCGGCTATACGAGGTAAATTCCCGCGCTTCATTTGTTAATATTTTAGACTAGAAAACCGTGTCTGAAGAACCTGTAAAAGAGGAGGATGATGTCGATGGATTTATTTGACTGCATAATGTGATTCACTAGATATTTATAGTAACGCAATCACTTTTAATTATTCACATTTTGCTACACACAAAAAATAAGACATTCTCGATATTAATACTCCTGACTAATTACTTACGTCAGGGCTTGTAGCAACAGTGACAATGAATAAAAAATCTACAATTCCTGGACACATGGAAACACAAATTGAAAGCCGGTCTTATACCCGTTAGGGACAGTACAGTAGATGCCGCAAATGGTAGTAAACTAAGCCTTCGGTACACAAGGAAGCAGCGAAGCCGAATCTACACTGAACCACCCTCAAGTTCCCCAAATGTAACGTTAAGTACCCAATTACTGCATACCTTGGAGTGCCCCGAGATCGAGCCAACGATCCTTTAGGACAGGTTGTTAGAGCTGTATTCACTCGAAAAACATTTACCGGAAATTAAAAAACAGGTTTCTGAACTAGAAATTATCCGCAAACATGAAATTTCGCAACAAAAAACATATCCATTACAAGTCATCTCGAGAATTTACCGAGACTATATGGGGACATTATAGCTGGAAGGTTTCTCGTGCATTATATAAAGATATTACCAACAGCTATAGAACCAAGAAACACATCACCAACAATTATAATATGATGATAATTAATTTCCCTTAAATAAACCTCTGCACATTAAATGGATAAATAACTTACAAGAAATAAAATAAACATTAGGTATTTGAAGTTTAATGAATTCTTACGTACAGTAAATTTGTAAGAAAAAAATATACTTGATGTAAATATAAAAAGAAAAAATCACCAAACAGTTTAGTAGAGTTTAAAGAAAATTGTATATCTTTAATTCACTGACTTTTATTAATTTAAGTCACGAATAAACAGAAAATGGAATTCAAGTGAATTTAAGAAATTTTTGTAACAGGTATGTTAAATTTTTAGTAATGATTATACTGTATGGAGAATAATGTTTGTTAACTTAAATATTACATCTAAAATTGCAAAGCTGAGAGAGAGAGAGAGAGAGAGAGAGAGAGAGAGAGAGAGAGAGAGAGAGAGAGAGAGAGAGAGAGAGAGAGAGAGATCCAAACTCCCAGAGAAAAACGCACACACACACACACACACACACACACACACACACACACACACACACACACACACACACATACTAAGAGATTCCTACAGATGTTGGCCTTAAACTTTTCCCAGGTCACTACCTCTATGTTGCCGGTGTGAGTCAGTGTGTCCTCGAAAATAATAACATTGAAAGCGTTTAAGTTTTCCAGCTTCTGCCTAGGGATTTCCACCATGCAAAATACGTGAGGCAAAATTATGAAAGGTTAAACTTTTTTTCTTTTATAATTTACAGTTGACTTAGAGAGAGAGAGAGAGAGAGAGAGAGAGAGAGAGAGAGAGTCATACAAAACGTGACCTACGTTTAGTTTGGAAATTTAAATTTATGTCAAAAGCCAACATCAACAGACACAGGCTCTGTACACTATGTCAATACTCTACCATTTCAAATCTTTATTTCCTCACAGCAATTATGACCAAAACCTGTTTCTTAACTGATACTAAAACAGCGGTTCATATGCCGTTAACAACAGTGAGTTACGTTAGAAGAAGGACTGCTCTGTATACTCAACACTTTACATAATCCTCAAGACTTAATTTTTTGGAGGAGGCTTCATGTCGAGGCAGGTGTTGGCAGGGGTTGTGGGCTGGTACATTTACAGTTGAGAGAATTTTGTTGTTGTTCGTGGTGGTGACTGGTGGTGGTGGTGGTGGTGGTGGTGGGGATGGTGGTGATGGTAATGGTGAGGGTGGTGAATTCCTTATTATCGTCATTATTATCACTGTTCTATGTGGGTGGGATGGATGTATAAAGCCTGTTGAATATACTAATTCATTACAACTGCAGCACAAGATCTATTTATTCATTTGAGGATACGGGCGATTTTTTTTTTTACTTTCGGTTGGAACAGCTTCACCCCAAACAGAAACCCTCAAGTACAGGACGTCATACTAGGCCTGATCACAATGCCAATTAGATACTTTTACACAAACTCTTTTAGAAGTTCAATGAAATAAAAGAGACGAAACTTTGAGAGACTTTGAATTAGCGTTGTTAGTCAGTAAGAAACCAAACAGGTATTCATGGCGCCCTGCAGTATCAAGGAAACATTGAGGAGTGTTGAAGAAGGCGGAGTGCTTCCTCTCCACACACCGCCTTGTTCAGTGAGATCAACATATGAGTCAGCCATTTTGTGTTATGATTACTGAAATCATGCAGCATTTCAACTCCGGTTCTGTTATTACAGCCAATGATGTGAAAGTTAAATAGAGTTTTAGCTCAAGGAGTATAGGAGGGGCGATGAAAACAACAGGTGTATTTGGCAACACTAGTTGAGGAGTTTGGCAAAGGGGAGGCCGGTGTAGGGAGAACCTCCACGATAAGAGAAGTTAGATCAAATTAACAGCATCCTATAATTTGTGCACCAGCAGAAACACAATCTCCACTTCTAATATTTAAAGAGAGATTTTAGCCACGATAGCCGAAGCGATAGGAAGGGGGAAATGTGTGCGTTTTTGTGACAGCCAGTAGATCTGGGGGAGTCGATAATAATCTAAGAAATAAAAGGCGCAACGAGAGATACGACAAATGCCACTGCCAAACCTATTCACCAAGGCGTCTCGTTGCCAAAGACCTGAAATATTTGAAGCAGAAAGTTTTGAAATGGGAAAGTTAGAGGACAGAAAAAAATGAGGTTAGTCTGGGATATACTGTACAAGAGTTTTGGTAGGCAAAGGTTCTGCAGAAGGAAATATTAACAGAACGTCACGGGCCCTCCCAGGGGCCCTCGAGGGACGGACGATGAGGGTGCGTGAGGGTGGCATTATTGATTTTACTTCCACCAACCAGCCACAGTGTAAGCCTGAATCACCTGAGGTTGAATCAACGAAGCAGCTGAAGGAAGTGCCTTGATGACCCAGAAGTTGGGTCATCAAGGCACTTCCTTCAGCTGCTTCACTGATTCAACCTCAGGTAATACTGACTCACACTGCGGCTGGTTACTGGAAAGGATTTTTGTGCACGATAGTACAAGTATAGTATATCTAAACATTATCTTAAGTTACTCTTCACCTACACAATAACTGTCATTACTCCACGAAACATCAAATAAGAATTGAGAAAAAAGGCGTCGCTTTTAACGGATGTTTGAGTTATTAGTCATCCACTAGTTGTACTGGTGACAGAGACGGAGTGATTTAAAGTACCAACAGATTACCAACACACGTGGTAGCAACAAAAGCCTCACCCTATTTATCCTTCATCTCTACATGGCCACGTCCTAACTTTTGACTAGTACAAGCTGGTCAAATGTTTTTCTGAAAAGAGACACCAAGAGGCGTCTCGATACAACCAAACAAAAATCCACAAGGCAGAGTACTTTGGTTGTGGTTTAGCATACATGTCCACAGATAACCACATCCTTATCATTGTGACATAAAACTCCAACTAGATCGCATAAATATCCAAACACAAATAACATCCTGGCTACACCTTACCCTACAGCTTTCCCTCTAAAAAGAATTGAGTGCCAGGTTGTGTGAGTGGTTTAAACGTACAAGTTTTGAAGGTATAGGAAGGCTACTGTGACAAAAACAAAATATAAATAAAATAATACTAACAATACTACGCATAACATGATATTAATGACCGTGAAATACTAATTGATGAAATATTATATACTGTGTAGGCTACATGAGTGGTGTGGTATGGTAAGTGAGCTCGGTCATGGCTTGTGATGACTATAATGAAACTTAATTGTGTTTTGTGGTGAGTGGCGGCGCTTTGTTTGTGGTTAAGAGGCAACTCGGGATAATTAATATGTTGTGAGAATTATTTACGGGAGTGATATTAAAAAAGTTAATTTATATGATATTCACAGAGGTGTATATTTCGTCTCTTAGTAATGGATAGGTAGATAATTTCTCACATAAAATATTTCCCTTTTTCACACTCACCCATATTACAACATTCACCCAACACCTCATACTATCATGCTACACACTAAAACACTTACCACACTGCCTTATACTATCACACTTATTACACTGTCGCACAATATCACACCATTTTACACTATCATACCGTCCATCTTGTAGCTCCTAAGTCACTATATCATTCACCACTCTCACTTTCTAACACCATTATGCGCTGAAACATTCTATCATGTTCACTACTAGTTCACAACTTGCCAAATTGTCACTCGGTACCACAACAACCGTACTGCCACAATTATCACACTGCCACAATCACACCACACTGCCCCAGTTACCACACTACCAGTCACCACCCTACCACAATCACCACCCTACCAGTCACTACACTACCACAGTCACCACACTACCACAGTCACCACCCTACCACAATCACCATCCTAACAGTCACTACACTACCACAGTCACCACACTACCACAATCACCACCCTAACAGTCACCACACTACCACAGTCACCACTCTAGCAGTCACCATACTACCACAGTCACCACCCTACCAGAGTCACCACCCTACCACAGTCACCACGCCACCACAGTCACTACACTACCACAATTACCATCCTAACAGTCACCACCCTACCACAGTCACCACACCACCAGTCACCACATTAAAACACAGTCACCACTAAGCTAGTCATCGTTAACATCTGTCTTGTCAACCTTGTCATTTATTGTGAACATAATCGCTGGTAACCGCCTCCTTCCTTGTATCCTCGTCAGCCTTGTGGCCAAAACCTTCATCGTCTCACCTGCCTCATCGTCTCACCTGCCTCATCATCTCACCTGCCTCATCGTCTCACCTGTCTCATCTCAACTGCCTCATCGTCTCACCTGTTTCATCTCTCAACTCGTCCCACCTGCCTCATCGTCCCACCTGCCTCATCGTCCCACCTGCCTCATCGTCTCACCTGCCTCATTATCCCACCTGCCTCATCGTCTCACCTGCCTCATCGTCTCACCTGCCTCATCGTCCCACCTGCCTCATCGTCTCACCTGCCTCATTTACTTCATCGTTTATCTTCGTCTCAGCTTAATCATCCCCACTTGCTTCGCCATCTTGTCATACTCTCACTAATCTCTCGTAACCTTTGAAAACCGTAACTTTATCTTCTATCGCCTTTCTCTCATCATTATCGTATTTTCTCCCCCGGTAACCATAATTACATTTCTTATTTCAATTTATCATTATTAATCTATACTGTACTTGTATGAATGTTTGTGAATGATTATGTCAAGGATTATGATTTGATGTGAGTTTATAGAATGCCGACACAACTTAAAGGTGGTTTTTTGTCCTCTTTTTTTTCAACATAGAAGGGCATAAATTTTCTAGTTTGATGTCTTAATTTATTGAATGCTCTGCTAAGGTACACATTCTACCCTTTTCAATTCCTTTTGTTCTTTTACATATTTATTGATTTACCTTTACTTATCATTTGTTTTGTCTTTGAATTCACTGGACTTGGATTCCAATTCATGTTTAGTGTTGTTTAATTTATATACTTTTTTTTTCTCAACTAATTTGTCATGAACAGTTTCCCGATTTACTCTTTATTATATTTCCCAGGAGTTATATCATGTTTTATCTTACTTCCATCGCACCTTTTTCTCTATTTACTTCCACCGACACCCCTGATATCCTCTGCCATACTCGCTGGAAGAAAGAAAAGTTTCCCATGATTAGTGATATGCAACGGCAGACATCCTTGCAGTGTCGAGTCCCACCATTGCCACCACATTCAACCTCGTCGACAAACATAACGACAGACACAATACGATCACCACCATAAAAACCCGATAAGTCTTTCAGCTCCCTTGATGCGGTTAAGTCGTAGTGAGTGTGAGAACGTATACGGGATTTCAGTAGCTGAAGGTTCCCAAGAGAGCTTATCAAAATTACCTCAGGATTGGCTTAAGTAGTCGATATAGGGGGGGCCTATGAGAGACAGGCTGTTATCGTTTTGATAGGCTTAAATGTTAATTATGAACCAGAGGACCTCGGGAGTAAAAGGCTTGCCAATGTACAACACCTTCTTAAGCGGATGACGTAACAGCAGCCTTGTGAGCCAGCGTCGGATAATAGGATTTGAAACGCCTCATCATCTCGTCGTTACTTCAGCATCATTCCCACGACACCAGTGTTAAATATAAGCCTCGCCTTATGTCTCCCACCCTCTCCTGCCGTCCTCCCACAGCCCATTTCTCCCATCACCCTCCCCCAAGAGTTCCCCTCCCTGGCCCCCTACTCTTCACGCCTCTTAAGTCCTTCCCTCCGGCTGGGATTAAGACTGGCCGTCTTGTGGCCCTTTGCAACAAGATGATTGGTATTCTGGAAGCTATCTCAGGGTTGGCGCGTCTGTAAAGCTCGATGCTGATTGGTGGAATACATCTACACATCCTGCAACTCCTGAAACTGCAGCCAATCAGGTGTAGCAATCAAGGTTCGCAGAAATCAAGTTAACACCGACGAAGAGCGGGAAAGTGTCCACATAACCTCTACCCCAAAGGCCGTTATATGCCTCCGAGCTCACGTCACTTCTGGCTGCTTCAATCTGCCTTTCTACCTAATGGTGTACTTAGCTTTTGTTCTATTTACATATTTTGCATTTTTTACTCTATTATCCACATGTTTTTCTTCTTTCTTTTCATGTATTTTCCTTTTCTATCACTTTTCATCAGAGTCTTACACGAAGTTTTCCGCTTTGTTGTTCTATTATTGTTTTTCTTTTTTCTCTTATTCATGGCCAAGTTTTCTCTTCTCTGACCACTCAAGTAAGGCGTAAGCCCTTGACTTGTTCATCTGTTTTCACAAACATTCATCAACATGGCAATCCCACATATAAACGTTAATTACTACGTGTTATCTGCTAATTGCCATGAAAAAAAACAGTCGCTGTCTGTTCTCTTTCTTTTTCTTTTTACTTTCTCACAAAACCTTTACTTGTTTTCCTTGTTCTATCGTTCAGATGGAAATTTCGCTTTATTTCACCATCTTGTACTGTTTATGTAACATGAATTTTCCACTCCGTTCTTCTTATCTTTTATTTGAGTTTTACCATCTAGTTATTTCTCTCTCTTATCCCCACTCTTCCTCGTTCTTTAACTGTATTACCATATATGTCTACATTCCCTCCACAAAGATCTACCCCCCCCCTTCCTTCCACCTTCAGTCTCTGTCCTCCGGGCCATCTTCTTCACCCTCCTCCAGGAAACAGGGGTGAAGGTGAAAGAAGGATTAAAATCTGGAGGCTGACACCATCACCTTGCAAGACGAGGTTTTCATTGCCTTTACCTTCCCAGGCGCCAGGGTTACAATGCGTGCAATAACAACGTTGATCCCACCACCGCTGCCGAGTTGACAATGGGGTAATCCTTCCTCAGTCATCTTAAACCGACGTGTGTGCTACCTCTTGCCCTTGTGATTCTCCTTCATGGTGGAGGTGGTGGTGGGGATGGTGGTGTTGTAGTTGGAGATGAAGAGACTGGAAGCAGTGGTGGTTGTGATGGAAACGAAGGTGGAGGTGGTGGAAGTGGTGGAGTTGATGGTGATAGTAGTGGTGGTTATGGTAGAGGTAGTATTGGTGGTGATAGTAGTAATGGTGGTAATAGTATTGATGGTAGTGTGATGGTGACTGGTTATGTTGGTAATGTTGATGATGTGGTTAGTGTCGGTGGAGTTGGTGGTTTCTGCTCCTGATGTTGTTAGTGGAGCAAAGTTTAATAGAGAATTGGTGATAATACAGATATTGATGGTCTGGGTGATTATAGCGAGGGTGTTGGTGGTGTGGACATGGGGAGGGGAGGTGAGAAAAGGTAGATAAATTAAAAATAAATAAATAAAATAAGTTTTAGTGTAAATTTTCCACTCATCTCGAACGAACAAAACATTTAGACGACATTAATTGCATCGTCGGGAATCTAAATAAACCTTATATGTAAAACAGCAGAATCGAACCTGAAGGAGAGAGTAACTCAACACATCCTAACTAGACGAAGAGCTGGTCCACACACACACACACACACACACCCTAACTACCGCCATTAATTCCTTTCCTTCGTCAGTAATACAGTTGTCTGCCTCTCACACGGCCACAAGAGCCGTCCCCCCTCAACGCCATTATAAACCATCTCCAATTCACCTCACCTCCGTCACTTACACGTTCCTCACTTCTCTCACTTGCCAGTACCATAGATTAATCTGGCTCATCCGTGCCATAAGTCCCTCCCCCCCCTCTCCCTCCCCCCCTCCCTCCCTCCTTAGCACCACGCATACATCCACCATAAGCTTCCCTTCACTCACCACTAGCATCAGCCTTACACAACACCTTCCTCACTACCACCACCACAAACACCCTCACACCTTCACCACCCTTTTCACCACAACCACCGCCACACCTTCCTCCACTGCAAGTTATTTTGGCTACAGTTAATCAGTTTCATAATACACAACCTCCTCACTTTCCGTCAATTACATCAGGAATTCAGTAAAGGTTGTGTCATGTTTGTCAGTCAGTCTAGTCGTCTCTTAAACGTCTTAAACAAAAAACATAATTGACAAGTATTCAGGTTTCATTACAGCCATTTGCATTTTTTCGTAATAAATAATGTGTGTTGAAGTTGACTGATGAACTAGCATTAAACACGTTCGTGATATGTTGTGATGACGGAGTTGCTTTGATGTAAACATGATTTAATATTTTGTATTGGGTAATAACTTTCTTTGTTGTATTGCAGCTTGATTAAATTACACTACTTGAATTGACGCCAAACAGAAACTTACTTTATATGCATCAAAATTACAGAGAGTTCATCATTTTCCTTATCTCCAATTCATAGCCATTTTCATGATAAGAGAAACATCAGAATTATGAACTGTACTAATTTGATTCTTTCCCGTCTTTTCTGAAAGTTCTGAAAATGTAAATCAAACATCAAAGTCAGGAAATTCAACCAGTGTTGCGAGCTGAGTGGGAGTTTGTTAAGTTGAGCACTTCCGAGTATACACATAAGATTCTACCACACGCCTACAAAGGGATGTTCTGTACTATTCTACGTATTATATCTCACTAAAGGATATGAAGAAGCTCGCTACAGGAGTCACAGGACCTCGAATACTGAAATGACACACACACACACACACACACTCATCTGCTGGACCATACACACGACTAAGCAAGACAAATGATGACAGCCTCTACTGTACGGTGGCCGTCACCCTGGCGCTATAGTGTGCGTGTGTGTGTGTGTGTGTGTGTGTGTGTGTGTGTGTGTGTGTGTGACCACTATCGCCAAAAAACTCAGTAAAAGCTGAAGGTCCCACAGAACTAACTATAAACATAAAACTTTCGAACATTCACGTGAAGTTTACATTTTGCACATCCTCCTGACATGAAAATTTAAAAAAACAGTAATGCTTTCACTTGACCTGCCTTGGTAATATCTATTTAAAAAAGAAAAAAGAAAAAAGAAAGACTCGTGTTTCGTAACTTTTACATTAATTAATTATCAATAAGAAAACGAGCAATTGATTATGGGGGTCTTGTTACCATGCCATTATTATTTTGTTTTTAATTTGAAACACTTGAATGCAACCAAGCGAGTAATTCTGCTCTTATGAAGGCAAGAAATCTATTTATTGAAAGTTTTCCCTCCGACATCTTGATAAAAACTGGAAGGACTGCCTAGAGGTTCACCTGGGTAGGAGGAGCTGCCCCTCACAAAAAAATAGACGGGGAAAAAAACTTATCACCGTCCTATCATCTGTACTCAAGTCCTTCACTTTCCTTAATCCCCATAAAAAAAAATGCACGATTGGCTTTATTATATTTTTTTTTGTAATAACTAAAACATTTCTTACATCATACGAGCTGATACGAACCTTGCCTGCAAACCTTT